>NC_056747.1:874916894-875216894 GCF_019279795.1 Protopterus annectens
AAGCAGCAAAATGAAGCATTCACCCAGTCAAGCCCTTCAGTATTATGTATGCACAGACACCAGAATGAAAGATTTCCCAAAAACAACCATTCAGTAACATTTCCTGGTATGTACAAGCACCAACAGGAAAAAAATCAGAAATAAAAACCCAATGCGCAGGTGAGAAATTGCATCAGATTATCTGTTGAGTAGCCATTCCTTATATGGTACAGGAGAGAGAGAGAGTGAGAGAAAGATTGAAGAGTGGACGCATCTCTTTAAAGGTACGTATATCTCTCAACCTCTTAGTCAGTAAATCCAGATAAAGCCTAAAATAATGGGAGAACAAATGTTTATAAATAAGGACAGATCTTAAATATTGCTCTTATATAATTAGAAAGTTGCTATAATAATATGATTATATCAATATGCAATCTCTGTTGGATATGAGGATTATACCTCTCACCTGCCCCTGATTTTCAGGGGCATCCCTGATTTTGACTCAAATTTTAGCTCTGCCTCTCTTAATCTCCCCTAAAATTGGGGACTTTTTGAGAAATCTGGTAATTATACTTAATACACAATGACAATAAATAGAGTGACAGAATTTTTACTTCAGAAAATGTATACTAATTCATATTCTCGTAATATGTCAGTGTCTCAGATTAATAGTGATAATATTTTAAAAGTGCCCCTGGTTACTTCTGGACTTGTTCCTGATTCTGTTGAGATCTGTCTTTGATTAGTAAAGAGCCATGATAAAGTTTAAAACTGAAATGTAACTCATTTTTTAGTGACTTCAGCCTCCAATGATTTGCCAGCATATACTACAAGTTTGAAACAGTAGGCAGAGGAATTATTTTACATCAAATTTACAAAAAAATATATAAAATAGTAATAAAAAATAAATTCTAAACAATTTAACATATAGCCTATTCTCTAAACACTATAATGCCCTCCAGGGGGGTCTATATCACTTTGTCGAACAAACTATTTATCGGATACCACTTCTTTGAACTTTATTTATTGAAACCTAACCCATCAAATGCTCGTTTTAGTGTTTTTTTTCCCAGGTAGAAAAATTAGTCGGCTAACCTAGCACCATCACAAAAACCAGAAAATTTAAAAGCCACCCAGGTGGGGGGCTGTTCCCCTCACCACCTAACTAAATATACCAACTCTGAGATCGCACTACAGTGGGGAGAAGGGAAAACTCCCAATGATGGCCAACTAGTTTTTCTCCCTGGGAAAAAGTTTGCTAAAACAAGTGTTTGATGGATTATGTTTTGATAAATAAAGTTCAACAGAGAGGTGGTATTCCATAAATAGTTCATTCAACAAAGTGATAGGGACCCCTCCAGCATGTGTGTTATTGTGTAAATAATGCCTTTCCAGGGGTATAGAAACCCTGAACCTACACGATAACACATACCCTGTCAATTATTGCTAGCTTAGTGTATTCCAATAACAATCCTAACAAAATATTACTTAATGCCAAGAGGAGATATCTGATAGTCATTGCATTGATACAGGAACAGAATCACATATTTCAGTAATCTGGGAACTTATCCTCCCACAGAACCTATAGAAACACATGTAGGAGCGCATAATCTAAAGCCTTCTCTAAATTTACAACCAAGCATAGTTTGTATTCGCAAATGTTCACAGAAGTGCATAACACTAGGGGCGTGGCCAGGGATGAACACAGGATAGCAGCAGATTTCTTTAGCTCCACCAATTTCATTACACTGACAGGAATTAATTACTTAAAAAATTAATTTTTGAAGTAATTTTCTTTCTAAATATGTTTGTTTTATATAGTTCTTGAACTATATCTAAAAAAGAAAGGAAATTTTAACAATATTCCTGTCAGAAATCACATTGGAAATTTTCCTGTCAGTTTATCAGTCTGAAATAAGTTCCAGTAAGACAAATTCTCAAGACTCCAGCATCAAGAAAGAACTTCAGTCTCTGATAACTATAATCCAGCAACTTACTGCTAAGATGGATAAAATGGATACTAAAATTGATACCTTCATATAAAAAACTACAAAACAAATAGACTTGTTACATATAGACCTGCAACAACAGAAGATCCAGATGACAGGCATAGAAGAAGCTGTGAATGACATGGAAAATATAATCCAAGAAGAGGCAATCAACATTGAGTTTCTGCTGAAACAAAATACACATTTACAAACAAAGCTGGATGACTTGGAAAATAGATCTAGGCGCAATAACATTAGGATTTTTGGACTGCCAGAAAATATTGAAGGTAACAATATTACTTCTTTTTTAACAACATGGCTCCCTAAAATTTAAGACTTACCAGAAGCATTCTCCTTTGGTATCGAAAGAGCACATAGATCTATAGCTAATACTAACTCTAACAAAAACTATCCTAGATCAGTTATAGTTAGATTTCTATCATCTTTTGATAAAGAGATGGTTCTTAAATCTGCTTGGGCTAAAGCTCCTGTTAAGATTAATGAGACAACTGTGCATTTTGACAATGACTATTATTCCTTGGTAATAGCTAAAAGAAAAGTTTTTCTGCCACTAATAAGGGAGCTTAAAAAAGCACAGTTTAAAGCATACCTTCTGTTTCCTGCCAAGCTAAAAATCTTCCTTCCTGAAGGTCCTAAAATTTTTGATGACTTAGACTCTGCTTTACTGTTTATCAAAAAAATAAGATTTTGGATAAAATAGAGGAAATGGAATGGGCTAGTCCTTCATTAAAGAGACTGGCAACTGAAACTACGTGGAAGACTTCAGAGAAGAAGAAGAGACTAAAGAACAAATGATTTGTTCTATGTTTTTTTTCTTTTTTTCTCTCATCATTTTACTTCATTATTAATCTTTTTAAATATAGTTCCTGCATTTCCAGAAAGCCACAAATGTTCTGAAAAGATTTAATCAAAGTAATTCTCTGTGTGCAAAGAAATGTTTTGTTTCATAACCAGTCAAAATATCTGAGGAACTAATAACAAGCTATTATTCAATTTGTTTCTCTTTCTGAAAAAGTAAGGTCAGTAATTTGATACATTTTTTTTTTTTTTCTCCTTTTCTTTTTTCTTTGTTTAAACAATGACATTTTATTTAGATTATGTAGTGGGTAAAGGGTGGGGAGGGCAGGAGAGAAGAGTAATGAAAATATGATAAATGGAATAATAACATATTTATTCCTTGTAAAAGTTTATATGTTCTTCAAATGCTATTCCTAATTATACTTTCTTGATTATACTGCTTATGCTTGTTTGTAAATAATCTGTCATGCTTTAACTAATAATAATTAGAACTAAATAATAGTAAATAATATGTTTTATTTTTAACTCTATTAATATAAACAGTAAGTAATATTCCATTGTATATACTTCTTATAGCTTTCTCTTACATTTTTTTATTTCTGCTTTACACTCTTTTATTTTCTACTCTCTTTTTCTTTTCTTTATTCTTTCTCTTTATTTTTTTCTCATATTAATATATAGAAATGCTTTTGATCATATAGACACAGTAAATAATAAGATTTGCATAAAAATTGAGTTGGGACAAAAATATTGAGTTTTATTACTTATTAATAACTTTAGGCTTAATTTCACTTACATAGAGGCTGTAATAACCTGTAAAATACATTGCGAAGGTTTTGTCATGTTTAGATGCATTTACACTGCTAAATGAATGTTTGTCACTAGTTTTTAACAAGTTTCCCAAAATGTTAAGGGAGACAATCTGGGATGTGGGCTACCTCATGAACAGTGTCCTCAAGCTGTTTCAAAAGCTTCAACTCTCAGAATTCTCACAGAGAAGCTGAAAGCAGTCAATCTGACCTTTGACCCAGATATCACACTGACACATCACAGATTCAGGAAGAACACTCTACCAGGAAGTAGAACTGAAGCAAATACGACTATGTGAAGGAAAATGAACTCTTTGACATTTAAATGTGAGTTATTTTATATAATTACTTAAATATCTATGTTATAATTCATAAAATATGTCAGTTATAATGATTTTAAATGATGCAGTTTCTTGTAGTAAGTAAATGTCTTATTTTAGAAGGCATAGAAAATGAAACATTTATTCAAGTGTTTTTGAAAATCTACTTGACTGCAGCATACTAATTTGTGTTAAAAACTTATGTTCCAAACATATACATTACTATAACTCATTTAATTCATCTGATTGACAAGCATAAATAACTTTATAACTCTATTTTGGAAGAAATTGTCATGTGTTATATTTTAAAGCAGTCGTATAGACATACAAAATACAGATGGTTTTTTTTTACAATAATGCAAGTGTTTCTGAGAATTTGCATAACTATGCAGTATGATTTATAACAATTTCTATAAATATAATATTTTATTCTATTGACAATAATGAGTATGAGTAAAATGCTCATATACAAGCAATTCAAGTTTTTTTTTGGAAGCTGTTGACTGCATTTACATGACAGAAAATAGATGCATCTTAATATATGTAATGTCTGAACCATATTAGCCAAAGTTTTTGATTTAAATGAATGTTAGAACTTATTTTTACATACTTTGAATAAATTAATATGTAAATATGCCTTCTTTTTTTTTCTCTCTTTCTTTCACTCTCTCTCCCTCTTTCACGTCTTTTATTTCTCTCTCTCCTCTTGGTTCCTAATATCAAGTTTATTTGAATGCTATTTGAATACAAGTGTATTATATTACATAGATGTATATAGTAGTATGAATAGTTTTAAAAAAAAAGTTTATTTTAGTTTATATGATGCTGTTTTATCAAATGTGTAGTCTTGTCTTGCTAAATAATTGAATTGAAAGCTGTTAATTTAAGTTAAATATAACCAGTATTAAATTGATAAGGTGGTAGCTGAGGTACTGCTGCTTAGGGTAGGGGGTTAACTTGAGTGGTAAATACTACTCTAAGTTGGAGTTTTTAACTCCAGGCTGGATGCAAGGTTTAATCCTTACATTATTTTCACTTGTTCATTGTTGTATGTATATAGTTTTGACATCCACAATATATTTTGTACACTCATTGTCACTACAAACAAAATTGAATCCTATACAAAATTCCATAAGAGATTCAATAAATACAGCTATATTTAGAGGTACACCTAAAGGAGGAGATGTAACATTACTTATGTTGTTATTTATTTTGATCATAAGATTCTTAAATTTTAAAAATGCCAAATGACATCTTTAAAAGGAATTTCTTTAAACATTAATGGATTGAATAATCCATGTAAAAGGGCAAGCCTAATAAGATACATTAATTTACATAAGGCCAACTTAGTCTTCTTGCAAGAAACCCATCTCTTGAAAAAAGATATTGATAAACTAGCCACAAACAAATATACAGTATTGGTTAGTTCAGAGCACACTCAGAAAAAAAGAGGAGTGGCTATTTTATGGAATAAAAGTATGCCCATTCCTAAAACCATTAAGTCTTATCAGGATGACAAAGGAATGTTTTGTATGGTTACAATACAAATTAATGGGAAGACTTACACTTTAATTAATGTATATTGGATACCTGGAATTGGTATTAATACAGTGAAACATCATCTTGATAAGATCATATCATTCTCTATAGGAGATATTATTTTAGCTGGTGACTTTAATTGTATACTACATGAAAGTGATACTACCACTATAGGAAAAGAAGAATTATATCTAATGCAAAACATTTAAATGATTTTGCTAATTCTTATCATTTGAATGATATTAATAATCAGATAGATTCAAAATCATTAACATACACCTTTTTTTCTAACAGATACAAAACTTATTCAAAAATAGATAGGGTCTTTATTTCTAACCAGATGGTAACAGATTTAATTAATTCCAAAATCATTTCATGTCCTATGTCTGATCATAATTCAATTGTTTTGAATTCAAGATAAAAATACTCATAATGTTCAGATCAAAAGGATACCAGCATACTTAACTCAACTAAAAGACTATAAAGAATATATACTTTCAGAAGTACAACATTTTCTAGACATAAATAATACTCCTGAAGTCTCCATTGTCTATGTTTGGGATGCCTTAAAATCATATCTATATGGACAAAGTATAAGATGGTATAATAATAAAAGGAAATCTTGGGATAAGGAATTGTTAGATATTCAAGGTAAATTAGACTCTTATAAACATAATAATAAAGAAAATATTATGGATAAGAAAGTCATTGAAGAAATAAACAAACTAAATGAGAAATACAAAGAAATTTTAACTCATAAAGTTAAAATAACTCTAGAGAAATACAAGTTTTTGTCTTACTCAATAAGCCCCAAATACTTACATAGACTTAAAAATAAAACAAAAAGTTTGAATAAACAAAACCATATCAAAGAAATCTTTTCTCTAAGGAAAAAGAAGAATGTTTCTAGTCTACCAGAAATACTAGATGAATTTAGAAATCACTTTCACAATATTAACAATAATAACATTAACATGGAACCTAAAGATAAAATAAAGGAGTTTATAACCACAAACATGAATAAAAAGCTTAATAAACAACAGATTAAACTATTGGACAAAAGTATTTCATATACAGAGGTTATTACACAAATAAATAAGCTTAAATCAAACAAAGCACCGGGTAATGATGGTATTATACCAGAGATATATAAAATCCTTTCTAAAAGTACATATTCATTAATACATAAGGTTTTTATTTTGGCCCAAACTGAGTTAATAACCCCCCCATCTTGGCAATATACATTTATTTCGCCAATTTTAAAACCTAATAAAGATCCAACTAGATGTACTTCATATCGGCCCATCTCATTACTTAATGTTGATTATAAAATGTTTATGAGTATTTTTGCTGATAGATTGAAGACAATCATTCCCGGAATTATAGATATAGATCAGACAGGCTTCATTTTAAATAGAAATACTTTTGATAATATAAGAAGAACTTTAACATTAATTGATTTTGCAAATAGGAAAAAGAAAGATTTAACACTTATTAGTCTTGATATAAGTTCAGCATTTGATTCAGTAAGTTGGGACTATCTGTTTAGCTTACTGAAGTGCACAAACTTCTCAGATGCATTTGTAAATCTAATTGAGCATTTATACAAAGGAACATTGGCTTATATTAAGGTAGGAACATATGTTTCACAAACAGTACCCATTCTTAAAGGTACAAAACAAGGATGTCTACTTTCTCCACTATTATTCACTTTAGTAATGGAGCCTTGGGCTAATTTGATCAGAAACAGTACTGACATAGAGGGTTTTGAAATAGATGAAAATACAACATCCAAAATTCAACTTTTTGCAGATGATGTTCTAATTACATCAGCAGGATCTAATTCTTCTATGCAGTCTCTATTTGATAAAATGATGAATTTTAAAAGTATTTCTGGTTTAATATTCAATGAAGAAAAACTAAAATACTACCTATATATACGAAAAATATTCTCATTAGTGATTTTACTAAATATGTACCCAATTCAGGTCAGATAACTTATTTAGGTATAATACTATCTAAAGATATTAAATCTATTATATATAATAATTATAATACCTGTTTTCTTAATATACAAAATCTTTCTAATACCTGGAATAATATGTTTTTTACTATGGAGGAGAGACTTACAATTATTAAAATGATAATATTCCCCAAGATTTTATACTTAATACAATCAATAATACTTCCACCTACAAAAATAATTATCAAGAAACTGAATACACTAATGTTAAATTTCCTATGGGCGCCTAATAGACCTAGGATTGCATTAAAGAAACATACTAATAGCTGGTCTCAAGGGGGTATTTCTTTTCCAGACTTTAATTTATATACTATCTCTTCTATTGTTAAATGTATTACTTTATTAATAGATCAGTCATATGTCGCAAAATGGAAAGATTATTGGGAGCTAATTAATATGCACTTCATGAAAATCTCCTTAACACATAAAAATATGATTGTAAATAACTCCATGTTATGGTTACTAAAGGAATTTTGTACTTCACCTATTACACCTAAACATATGGTTTGTTACCCATTAAATATTATTATTAGCTATCATAACTTTATATTCATGCACCCTAAGTATAGGGAATGGGATTTTATTATATTCCCTATAATGTATACTCAGGGTATGCTTTTGTCATCTACTTCTGAAGGAACTCATTTAGCTATAGATAATGATCTAAAGTACTGGTATCAGTTGATATCTGATAATAAAGTTAAAAATCTAGATTTCTTAAAACAAGAATTTGATCTAAGAGAAACTTGCTGGTTAGAGGTTCAGACCTTTAGACAACATCTCATTGATAGAATAGATCTAATGTCTATAACAGTTAAAGAATCTATTCCAACACTGATTGATTACTTGATATTAAATTTACAACATAAAGTTTATGATAAAGGTAAACTTTCATACATACATAAAATTATCAGACAAGAAACTTTTTACAGTGTAGCTACATACTGGAATTATTTCACTTCTATTAATGGGGACCCACCAAATCAACACGATAAACAATATATATTGGAATCTGCCTATAGAACTACGTCTTCCATTGTCTGGAGACTTTATACATGGAATTTTTTACATAGATCTTTTTATACACCTTTGATGATGAATAAAATAAATAATAAAGATAATCTATGTAAGAGATGTAATGTAGAAATTAATGCTGACTGGGCTCATATGTTTTATGACTGTATAAAATTGAAAGAATACTGGAAGTCAGTTAATGAATTGTTGCAGGCTCTTTTTACAGATAATTTCATTATTTCTAAATCTCTTATATTATTCAACACACCTGTACCTCAAAGTGTTAAAAAGGTTAAGCTTCCCTTGTTATGGTCTATTCTAGCAGTGGCTAGGAAAATAATAACCAGAAATTGGATTTCAGATACACCTCCTTCATTCAATGAATTTAAAAATGTTATGAATATAGTGTGCCATATGGAAATAAACACAATTAGGTCAAGAACAACTAGAAAAACATCTTATTATATTGTATGGGATAATTTACAAAATTTGTTAAAAAATCCTAATTTCAATAGCATGGTATTTTAGTTTAATTAATTGATCTGATTGTAGTGGATGTCTTTGTAAATACTTTAGTTGTTTTGTTGAATGTTATAATCATATCTATTTTTAATTACTTGTATAAAATTGTTATGATATTTCTCTTGTATGTTAAAACAATAAACATGTTTTGAAAAAAAGAAGTGCATAACACTAAAGAGGTAGTCCATTCTGCAAAGAATCTGCACTTCTGAATCCAAGAATTAGCTGTCAACTGATAGCTGCTCATCAGTATTCTAGAATATACTTTTTCCCTGAGTCTTTCAACATAAAGTTCTATTATACTGTTTTATCTCCTTACTTAATGACAGAGATTGCCACCCAGCTTTACCTGTGCATAGAAGCTGCCCGCACCTTACTTGCCACATTGAGGTTGAACATTGTTCTTGCTGCCAAACCAACCTTGCCAACTCATTTCAGCATTTACAGCCATATCTGATTCACAGCTGCAGCTTCTGAGGTCCCAAAAAGAGAAGGCATCTCTGATCAGTATTAGCAAAAAAATTACAGGCACTCATAAAATCGTCTAAGGCCAGCTTCGAGAGAAAAATTGCACAGGACACTAAGGATAATCACAAGGCTTTCTTTAGTTATGTTAGGAACCTGGGTGGGATTTCCCAGATATGCTCAGAATTAGTCCAAAATCACAAAAAATACACCAAACCCACAGATATTGCCAACATCCTAGCTGACAGGTTCAGCGCAAACTTCTCCCCCCCTTCCCCACCAAAAGGGCAAATATCTATCCCAGCAGAGTGCTGCCCCCCTGACATCTCAGATGCTCAGGTAAGAGCCGCCCTCTCCAAAGCAAAAAATACAGCATCAATGGGACCAGACAGTGTCCCGGGCTGCGTCCTACATGAACTCCAAGAAGAACTAAACCCAGACATAAAACTACTGTTCAATCTCAGCCTTACTACAGGATATGTACCCAAAGAGTGGCGTACAGCAACAGTGGTCCCTCTCCACAAAGGTGGTGCCTCAACGGATCCTGGAAACTATCGCCCCATAAGCCTGACTAGCTTGGTCTGCATAGCTATGGAAAGGATCATCATGGACCTCATAAATAAAGATATTGGGGACCTACAGACACTGGATCCTACCTAGTTCGGCTTTGTTAAGAGCAGATCCTGCCTCTTAAACCTGGTCGATTTCTTTGAAAGAGTCACCAAGGCCATTGACGAGGGGAAGGTGGTCCACACAGCCTACCTGGACCTTGCAAAAGCCTTCAATACAATACCCCACTCGGGCATTATAGATAAGCTCACCAGCTTAAATATAAACCCCTATGTCACTAGATGGGTTGCAAACTGGCTCAAGGACAAAACCCACATGATTAGAATTGCTGGAGCCATGTCAGACTCCAAACCAGTTACAAGTGGCATCCCACAAGGCTCAGTCCTGGGAGCTCTCTTGTTCGGTATATATTTCTCGAAGGTACAGGCTAACACGGAAGGACTGTGGCTGACCAAGATCGCAGATGACTGCAAACTGGATGCCATAATCAACTCTCCAGCCAACACAAGCATCCTACAAAAGGGCCTCATAGAAACAGATAAGTGGTGCCAGAGCCATGGCCTCAAGCTAAATGCCAAAAAGTGTGTAGTCATCCCCTTTGGCAAAAACAAAGTGCCCACAAATTACCACATAGCTGGTAATCCATTAAGTACGGAAGAAGCAATTAGGGACATGGGTACCCAAGTTGATAGCAATCTCTCATTTGACAACCACGTGGAGAAAGTGGTTAGAAAAACATTTTATATAGGCCACCTACTCATGAAGAGATTCACATCTAGATCAGGGGAGGTCATCGTGCCTCTTTACTCATCCCTCATCAGGCCCATAATTGAGTACAATGCCCCTTTTGGGATGTACCTTACCAGACACCTGCAGCAATTGGAAAGACCCCAAAAGTACCACACCAAGAGGATCAAAGGGATCAAACAGATGCCATATGCTGCCCAGTTAAAGAAACTCCTGCTCTACTCAGTGGCCTACCGCCTGCTCAGAGGCGATCTGTGCCTGATGTATAAAGCCATGTCCAACCCGGAATTAATGGACATGCTGCAACTCAGAAAATCCAAATCCCATCGAGCTACGTGCTCGAGAGACTTGAACCTCAGCACTGAAATAAATAGGACATTCTGGAGGGACAGATTCATAACCCAGAGGCTCCCTTCACTCTGGAATAAAATCCCAGTCCAGGTTAGGCAGAGTCCCTCATTGACTCTCTTCAAGAGGAATCTTGATGATTGGATGGGAGATTGTAGGTTTACCCCGGGTATCACTTCTGTGTCACTGTTAGACAGAGGCAGAGTATACTAACCTCGAAAAAGGGCATAGCAAAATTCATTTAAAATGGGTGGCGAAAGCCAAACACATTCTGGCTAGGCTTATAAATGCCCTAGGGCAGATAGCCTAGTATGAACCTATGAACCTATGAACCTATAAAGTAGACCCATACATGTATGTATGTATGTATGCATACATGTATTTATTTATTTTCATTTTTTACTGGGAAAGTCCAGCTAGGAAAAAAATGCCTTTTCAGCAGAGGCCCAGTTGAAAAGCTCCACAAAATAATTTTATACTGTCATACATTAATACAAAGAAAAAAATTCAGATCATTTAACAATACAAAGTATAAATGTCACTCAGGATAACAATTGTAAATTCCATCGTTTGAAAGAGATTTGGACAGCTGTGACAGAACATTTGACTTAGGATCTGTTGTTAACAAACTCTTTGAAGGCCTTTCTAAGCTTTGAGTTTGATATAAAACATTAAACATTTAAGATGTACTGGTTGATCTCCCTGTGTCTGACATCCATGATAGGTATACAGTGCATTGTAGATACATTACCAGGCATCTTGTCTTCCTTCAATACTCCTATACAAAGTACAATTTTTTTTCAGAGAAATCCTACTTCCTAACTTGCTCAATATAGCGTGGTATCCTACAATATAGTGACCTCAATTTATATCATGCTATAATGGGTCTTTAAAATGAGATATTACTTGGCACATTCAGATGCTCCCTTTCAAAGTTATTTACCAAAATATGAAAAAAATCATAATTTCCATAACCATAAGTACCAAACAAACTTTGATATCTGCACGTGTCAAACATACAGGAACAATTATTTTACTATGTTGGAACCAGCAATACTTTCTTCAAAATGAGATATTACTTGGCACATTCAGATGCTCCCTTGCAAAGTTATTTACCAAAATATGAAAAAAAAATCATAATTTCCATAACCTATGTCCCAAACAAACTTTGCTATCTGCCTATGAGTACAACATACAGGCCCCATTCAGATATCTGGACAAAGCCATAACTAATGGGAGGATAAAGGCCCAAAGATAGGGACAATTTTAAACATTGCTTTTAAAATTGTAAAAAGTCGATAGAATAACAGGTTTTGTCCTATTATGAATTGTATGAAGTCTGAAACTCAAATAACTATCAATATTTTCTGACCTTAATCCTCATCAATTTGAAAAAAAATGGGCCAGTAAAACAAAATTTTATGACAAATAGAATACAAGGGAAAAATCTGGACAATTGAGAGCTATGTTCACAGGAAGATCAGTATGCCCAATAGAGAGAGACAAAAATACATGCACATTCTCTAGCCCCTCTCAACATCTTGCATCTTGGTGGACTACACTTTTACAAGGTGCCATATTTTAGGTTACTACACTACTTGAAAATATCATTAAAATGCACACTTCTTTTATCACACTACTGTGAATGAACCTATCAGAACATTCTGCTAAGGATGACTGAAAAAGCAAACTAAAAACTAGGTGCAAGTCTGTCAGTTTTCTATGTACACACACACTAAAACTTTCATAACTATAGAATAGACAATTGGCATACAGCTTGGTTAGAACATACGTGTCCCTTCCTGCCCCGGTAAACCGGTAAACCGTCAAAGCTACATACTTAGGAGAATGCAGTAATGCTTTCATCTTGTACATAACTGGCAAGATACCATTCCACATGCACAGGTCTGCCGACTCTGCCTTGGATTATATTTTACTTATCCCATTTCGCTAGCACTTGATGCATTTCTTCCAGGAAGAGAATCGATGGAGACATTAGCTTTTTGGTATCCATACTACACAGTTCGCGTTGGTACATCAGTCAAGTATCAAAAACTCGAGTTAAAGCTTACTTGGTGAAAGTAAAAAATCGGGATGTGATTGGCTATTCCCACCCCTGCGTGCTAGTAACTACATAGACCCCTCCCCACCAAACACAACCTGCCGGTGGAAAGCCTGATAATATCTTGCAGATCGTATGTACCTACCACACTATACCCAAAACAGACTGCGGTGATTTTATCAAAACCTTTCTGCACCCCACAGCATGACAAGGACTGATCTAAGTATTGTTTGAGATCTATTTTGAAGCAGTTATTCCTATAGAGGCATAGCATAAGCTCCTATTACAAACCAACAATAATAATAAAGATCTGTACCCTCCAATTACTAGCAAGTGATAAACAAGAACATAACTGTCTCATTTTACAGTTAATCTAGCAGCCCAGATGGAATGGACAAACAGAAAGGCACTCATACTGAAGACAACAAAAGGATGAACTATATGTAACAAGTTGCTGGTGCTTCCAAAAGCCTTTAGATTATAACTATGTTACTTGTGCATTTTTTTTTATTTAAAAAACACTGTTTGGAAAGGAAAGGAAACTGAAAGTGATTAATGCTTCACGACTTTCGTCTTATCAGCAACAAATGGTTCAACAGCAACCAGAAAAGCGAGCACATAAAAACTGGTGTGCCAACGGAGGATATGCTGATCAGTGGCAGTGCTTCTAAACCTGTTCACCTAATCCCTCACTACAGATCAGAGAGAGTACCTGCTGCTGTCATTGTAATTGCAGAGGGAGAACCCTCATACCCAGCCTTCGACACACAATGTCATACTAAGTGCAGAATACAGCTTCACCGATGTAATTTAAAAGAAAAAAATTGCATTCACCTAGTTATTAACTGAAAATGAATCACAGAGTGAAAAAAGCACATATTTACCTTGGCTGGAAAAGCTGAACCGGGAACTCCTTGGGCAAAGCTGAACCGGAAACTACTTGTAGCTCGGGCGATAGGTGCAGAATCCCCAAATAAAATAGAGGATTCAGTAGCAGGTAAAATCTCCAGTTCTTCGCAGAAAGAAGGAAATACCTGCTGCTGGACCCACTATTTATTAGGGGAGAACAAAAGAAGCTTAGGTTGGGGGTGGAGGTGTTATGCAAGTGGTGGCTCGGAATGCAAGAAGCCGATTGGCTGCCACCACTTGCTTAGCAAGAACTTTTCAAATGCTTTTTCTGAAAAAAACTTTAATGTGACCTTAATGTTAAAACACACTGAATCGTAACTAGATATGATAAATTACATATTTAGTTACGATTTCAGAGTGTTTTACATTAAGGGTAACTAAAAATCAGCAGTACACTTTCTCTCTCTTGTGGAAGCACTCGGGGGTAATGGCTTGAAAATTGTATCTTCTCATGGCGCGCTCGGGCTTAAACATACAGGCGCCATGAGGAGGTACTCGGGGTTAATGAGTTAAGAGGCAGTAATACAGTAAAATAAGAAGCTAGTCTACATATACAGATAAGTCTATATATACAGAAAAGCAGCTAAAATAACACAAAAACAATTCTGATACAGTGAAGTCTTAGGCTCCAACCCAGGGAGGAGTACGATGCAGATGTAGAAAAGGAATGTCTAGCCATAGTGTAGGCACTGCAGAAACTTCTGCCTTATCTGTATGGAAGTAAATTCACTGTAGTTACAGACCAGAATCTCTTAACATAGCTATATCAAGCAAGCCAGCAAAATGCCAAGTTACTAAGATTGAGCATAGGGTTGCAAGTATATGATATGACAGTGCAGCACAACAGTGGGGTTAGCAATGCAAATGCAAATGGTCTCTCAAGACAGGAAATGGGGTAAGGTATTACTAGATAGGCTCAACCCTCTCAAGCAACACTTCTCAAGGGTCACTTGAAAAACTAGCTTGAGTTTTCCGGGGGGGGGGGGGTTGTGAAGGCTGTAAGGCTGTCAACCCAGCTAGCTAGAATGTTGTAAATAATTCTATGCCATTTGGGAATAGTAATATGATTTGTATGCTTCTCATACAAATGTAAGTAAACTATATGTCATGTGCATATTAAACTAGTTGTGCAGAAGTGTGTGTTGAACTGTATGTCATGTACTGAGCTTCAAGAATGTAACCACAATGTACCCTGGAAAAGAGCAGAAATGTGTATAAACTATATGCCTATGCAAATGTATGTTTTCATGGTAGATGTTGGAACATACAGAGTTAATTTACAAAATAAGTGGAAATTGTTTACGACTATACTATAGAGTTAGTTAATGCAAAGAGGCAGGATGTTTAGGCTAGGAGATTTTTCTATTGTCTGGAAACAGAAATAATTACAGGTTTCAAATGTAAAAATATTTAGCTATTTTATGACTTCCAGTTCCAGGCAAACTTCTGAAAAATAAGTATTTTTGACACAGAGGTGACAAAGAATTATGCAATCTGATATAACCTAGCAGAAATGTTTGATAGTAACATAAGAACTATCTCAGAGAGTGAGTCTGTGCATTTTTTATTTGTCTTTGGACCTAGAAATTTCCTCTCATCAGCACTTCTCAACTGTATTTGCCTGACTCTGTAAGTAAGTTATTTAGAATACAGTTTCTCTTAGACATAGATAGGAATATAGTAAGATCAGTTGAGATATTTTCTGTATTAATTTGAAACTGTCCTGTAATGTTGTTTTAAAATATTTCCTGTGATCCAGAACTCTGTAGTCACTGTGTTGAGTTATTGAATATTGTATTGTTCTTTTATTATTTATTATTAAATATATTTAAACATTTTGATTGTGGCTGGTTTGTTTAGAGATAGTTAAACTCTGAGAGTACTTGCATATGTATTTGGTGACACTGTACAGGCCACTGTTAAATAGCCTTGCTGTTGGTTACACTAACCTTTTGGATAATAGTAATATTACACAGTAGAATTGGTCACCCTTTGGGAAGGGCCTTATAGTGGCTGATAAGAGTGGTTGGTGACAGCTGGTACTACTTTATAGTCTGGGCATAAGGGGGAATAGCTAGTGAGCCTGTGTCAGCCTTCCCCAGGAGTATCTGTGTGGTTGTATATAAATCAAATCTCATAGTATGTGTGTGTGTGTGTGTGTGTGTGTGTGTGTGTGTGTGTGTGTGTGTGTGTGTGTGTGTGTGTGTGTGTGTGTGTGTGTGTGTGTGTGTGTGTGTGTGTGTGTGTGTGTGTATGTGTATACATGCATGTATCTGTGTCTATATATCCTGTGATGGCTAATACAGATGATCAACAGCATTCACAACAAAATAGAAAAAGGCTCTGATATTTTACAAAAGATCTATAAAATATCAGGAATGTATGAAAAAACTGTTATACAGCTCTGCTGTCTAACATGTATGTCTATTTCATGAAGTTGTAATAATGCAAAAATAGCTCAATTAAGGAAAATGGCAACACTTTGAACATATAAATGATGGCTTTGCCTGTATGTGCCTTTCAAGCTATACGATGAATAAAAGTTGCCACCTAGTCTCTTACTAGTGATAAATGCCATTACCTTCTTTGCTATTTCTTTCTCAGCTACTGCTTTTCGTTTTAGTACTAGATCAGCTTTCTGCAGATTTCCTCTGAAAAACAAAAATATGTACTAAAACCCTCTTATGTTATCAGTAGCAAATTCTTGATCTGCTTAAATGTGAGAGTTTCTGTTTGTGCATGTACCTGACGAGAATTTCCAGGGAAGTGGCCTGACAGTTTCTTTTTGTTTATAACTGCTATCATGCAGTGATAAATGAAACTGCTTTGTGCCACGCGTATGCTGTCAATAGATTACAATGTATTTTCTGACCACACAAATTAGGCTCCAGAGAATATAAAATTAAACAAAGATTCATATGAAGGAGAATGTCATCAGACAATAGTAGAAATTTTGCAACAGTGAGGTAGATGACAGCTATTTTCTCATTAGATTGGCCACATCGACTAAGGACAACCACAAGGCCTTCTTCGCATATGCCTGCAATCTCAAAGGTAACTCCCAAATCTGCTCTGAATTGGTGGTCAAGAATACCACATACACAAATGCCATAGATATAGCCAGCCTGCTGGCAGACAAGTTCAGTGAAAACTTGGCCTCCCCATCAGTAAACCAGGATATCCCCAGCACCTGCCCCCCCTCATCACCAGAGAGTAGGTTATTAATGCCCTCTCAAAGGCAAAAAATGCAGCCTCACTGGGACCTGGCAACATACCTGGCTATGTCCTACATGAACTCAGGCAAGAGCACTCAGCAACACTAGGCACCCTATTCAACTAAAGCCTGTGCACTGGCTTCATCCCAGCAGAATGGAGGACAGCCACTGTCATCCATCTACACAAAGGCAGAGCGTCCACCGACCCAGGGAATTATAGGCCCATCAGCCTAACTAGTCTGATCTGCATTATCATGGACCTTATAAACAAGGACATTGGCAACTTGTGATTTAACTTTGAATAAAGCCATTGAAATTTGTCAAATATATGAGCTCTTAGAAAAGCACAAAAATATGCTTACAAATGAGAAATGCATGCTTCCAGTATCTTCTAGTGTTAATGTTAATAGTATGCAGCATGTGGTTAAAGGAAACAGGCCCAATAACATGGGGGCTGCTGCAAGTCCTGTAACACTCCCTGGGAAACTTGGTAGTTTTCTAGTAAATTCTAGAGCACACACAGTCTCAATGAAGCACAAGGGTGAGTCAGCAAACTCAAAGCATGTGCCCTCACCTAACCTCATAGTAAACTGTCATAATTGTGGTGGCAATCATATTTAAAAGAGAAAAGTGCTTAGCTTTTGGTCAGCAATGCCACAGATGTAAAAAGTGGAATAATTTTCAAAGATTTTGTAAATCAAATGAGGCACACTTTTTTATTAAAAAAGAACATTCAAAGAGACAAGTTGATCGGTTAGAAAGATGTGACCCTACCCTTTATGTTGACAGTGTGACAGTGTGTCTGTGCTTAATGAAACAGTCAATGCAGTAGATTTGTGGGCAAAGAATGAAGTATTTTGCACTGTTTAGATTAATGGGTCTCTCATAGAGCTCAGTGCTGATACAGGTTCAAAGTGCAATGTTATGTTAGCAAAAACATTTGCTAGAGTATGTGTTGGTAAGACCTGCTTGATTTAGCAAAGTGTGCAAAGCTTGTTGCTTATGGTGGTGAAGAAATTCAAACTGAAGGCTCAGTAGTGCTTTCATGTTACTCTGCTGGGAATAGCTATGACTTGCAATTTTATATAGTCAAAAGGCACATACAGTCATTATTAGGCCTCAGAGACAGTTTGAAAATGGGACTACTTTCATTTAATAAGTCCATCATGTAAGCTGAAAAGACAACTGTTCTAATTTTGTCTGAACTATTTTTTCTACCTATGCTGATCTTTTCAAAGGCAGACTAGGCAAACTACTAGTTGTGTACTCCATGAAGTTAGACACTGAAGTCAGTCCAGTTGTCAGATCAGCCCGGAAAGTTCCAGTAGCTATGCAAAAGAGAGTCAAGGCCGAGCTAGATAAAATGGTGCAGCAACATGTGACTTGCCCAGTAGGTTCATCTACCCCTATTGAATAGGTATCTTCAACGGTGGTAGCTCATAAGAAAAGCTCAGATGATATCAGAATATGTATTGATCCATGAGATTTGTACATAGCACTGAAAAGACCCCATCATCCAATTGAAGAAGTCGGTGCTCTTATGCCAAATGCCACTGTTTTTTCTGTCTTAGATGCATAGAGTTCATTTTGACAAATTTTGCTTGACATAAAATCTTCATAGCTAACCACTTTCAGTACTCCTTTTGGCAGGTACAGATTTTTGAGAATGGCATTTGGGATAAATTTTGTCAGTGAAGTCTTTCAGCATTGCATGGAACAATTTTTTTTCTGTTTATCCATGTGCTATCATAGTAGATGATATTCTTGTAGGAGCTAATGGTGAAGATGAACATGATAGAAGCCTCAAGAAAGTTCTGGAAAGAGCACATGAAGTGAATCTTAAGATGAATCCTTAGAAGTGCAAATTCAGGCAAAGAGAAGTTACTTATGTTGGTCATTTGTTTACAAGTTCAGGCTTATGACCAGATCCTTCCAAACTAACAACAATTCTTGAGATGCCAGCTCCAGACAATGCTCAAGCTCTACAATGTTTTCTTGGCATGGTTAACTATCCAGGCAAGTTCATTCCAGACTAGAGCCAACTTTCAGCAATGCTCAGAGAGGTGACATGCAAAGATGTATCCTGGTCCTAGTTAGAACAACACCAAAGAGCATTTGATGTCCTGAAACAGAGAAACCTACTCTCAGATATGATGTTCACAAACCAGTTGCTCTTTCTTGTGATGCTTAGAAATTTCACCTAGTTGCAGTCATTCAAGAGGGTAGACCAGTAGCCTATGCATCCAGGACTCTAACCCAAATGGAGATGCAGTATGCCCAGATAGAGAAAGAACTCATCAATTGTTTTTGCATGTTCAAAGTTCCATGATTATATTTAAGGTCGACCTATCCAGATTGAAACTGATCACCAACCTCTAGTCACTATTTTGAGAAAAGCCTATGTATACAGCTTCTGCCAGATTGCAATGCATGATGTTGAAGCTGCAAAAGTATAATTTCAATCTTGTCTACACAAAAGGCAAACTTTTTTATCTTGGTGATACTTTATCCAGATCACCCAGAAATACCACTGAACAGCATGAAAATGAAAAACTTGATTTTGAAGTCATGGAAGTGAGAAATTATTCTTCCACACATCTTGATGAGCTAAAAAAGTCACACAGCTTCAGATCCAATTCTTCAGAAGCTCAATCACTTTATCAGTCAAGGATGGCCATCAAAGCAATCTTGTTTACCTCATGACCTACAGTCATATTTTCCTTACAGAGATGAGGTTTTGTTTAACAATGGTATCATTATGAAAGGTCCAAATGTGATTGTTCCAAAATCCTTGCAACAAGAGTATATTACCATCTTGCATCGTGGCCAGCCAGAAACTGATTCTACCAAAAGAAGGGTGAGAGGACTAGTGTTTTGGCTTTCTATGTCAAAGGATATTGAGAGAGGACTTTTATCTTGTTCTGTATGTAATAGTGCTAAGCCACATCGACAGAAAGAACCACTTCAGCTAACTACATTCCTGAACTACTTTGGTCAACGGTAGCTACAGACATTTTTGAATGGAATGGTCAACATTACTTTGAGACTGACCTACTTCCTAATCTAGCATCCAGTACTGTCATTACTAAGTTAAAGCGTCATTTTGCAGCCCATGGTAGAACACACAAAGTTATTTCTGACAATGGTACACAGTTTACAAACCAGCAGTTCAAGGTATTTGCTGAAGAGTGGGACTTTATTCATGTTACGAGTAGCCATGAGTGCCCACATTCAAATGGTTTAGCAGAATGTGTAGTTCAAAGTGAAAAAGAGTTATTAGAGGAGTTGAAATGAGACAATAGAGAGGTTTTTCTGACTCTCCTGAATCTCAGAAATATTCCTTGTGATAAACATCTTGGTTGACCTGCACAATGGCTTTTGTTGAGACAAACCAGAACCACAGTGCCATTCAGTAGCAATCTGTTGTTTCCCTGTGCTAAGAACAACAAAGCAGTGAGAGCTCAATTCATGAAAAGTTGTTTATCCCAAAAGTCCTATTATGATAAGTCCAGCAAACTGCTCAATCCATTATGAGAAGGGGTGGTAGTGAGGATGCAGATAGCAAAAGGTTTTGATCAGATTGGAGTCGTGAAAAGTGTATGTCTAGAGCCGAGATCATACATTGTGGAATCACAAGGAGAAGAATTTAGGTGGAATCAGAAATATTTGGCACTGGTGTCTGAGCCTGTATTGCAGCATCTTGCCTGTGACAAAGACTCTAGATCTCAGAGTGAGTTATCCAGTGTTCCAGTTACAGAGGACATTCCAGCAAATATGCCTGTTCCTGAGAAGATTTGTGAAACTCCTGAAGCAGATTGTTCACCAATGACTGTCCCTGTTGCTAAACACAGTTCTAATTGCTATATCACTAGATCAGGATTACATTTCCAGACCATGTTCCAGATACACGGCAACTTGAACACGAATGTTGTGTTTATTTCTTAGTGTTTGTATAATTGCATGCCTGTTCACATGTCATTGTTATTGTAAGACAATTCACTAAAGAGGGAGGTTGTAGAGCAGAGTGCGTAGCTACCTTTAAGAAGCTTTCCATGGGCTTGTACATGTATATAAATACTGAACATGTGCACGCTAGACTGCCATTTTGTAGAGAGCTGTTGAAATGTAAGCATGCATGCATGTGTTAGTCAATCAGTTTGTTTATATTTTATGTTGCTGGTATCCATCCTGATGTGTTTCTATATAATAAAGCATATAAACAAACTACCCTGCCTGTTCATCTTGAATCATCGCATAGGACAAGTGACAGTATTTGCCAATATAATTTATAAATACATCTTTACAAGAAGCTCAGGTGTGTGTGGGGATCTGTGATGGAAGAATGATAAAACAATTACAAAAAATTTGACCAGGAAATATTGAGCAATGTAAGGAGAGGTAGATAAGATCGAAGGCTAAGAACATTGCTAAACCCTGGATAATCATGATCATACAAACGTAAAAGAAGATATAAATACACTCCACTGATTGATTTATAAGACATTCGAATGTGCTATTTGTTAGTCTTTCCTGCTCAGTTGTACTGAATAATATCACTCACATATGTCAGCACCAGACAATCCCCCGGATTCACTAATCTGCCGTGCACTACTAACTTAGTCCTACATGGAAGTGCCCTTGTAGGAGCAGGACGACAACACGCCATGCATAATAATGAAGGAGTTCTGCCCAAGCTCCTAGGCTTACACAGAGCATGTACGAGTGCAAGGGGCATGTCTGAGAGCAGAGATCTCAGAATAAACATGCCCCTGCAATGTAAAACAGCAGAAAGTGGAAATAAATGAGTGAGACCACTCATGGGTGTCTGCATATCTCCACTGACAGTCCCCAATGTGTACAACAGCAACAGGACATAAAAATAAAAAGAAGAAACCCCTGTATTTTAAAAAAAAATCTGAGTACAGCTAACCGTAGGTGCACGAGTGTGCCCATTGCTTAGGTACGGTTAAAGCAGCTTAAAAGGCTGAAGAGGATAACAAGGAAGATAAATGCAAATGAAGCAGCACAGCAATAGTTTAGTGGGCAGAGCATTCACCTAACAAGCAGGCATTCCTGGTTTGAGTCCCACTGCAGCACAGTCTATTTTATATGGCAAAGCATGATATAACCAATATTTTTATTGCAAAACCCACTAAATAGCATATATTTATAAACTGGAGTACTGCAGGAAATGCACATGTGAAGAGTCAGTGTTATAATGAATAAGGCAGTAGTAAGCAGGTATAAGCACAGATAAGCAATAGTAAGCATGTTTAAATGCGTTTGCATGGGGGTAAGCACTGCCTACACAGATTAAGCAATGTAGAAGCTAACTGAGTTTAAGAAACTATAACCTGAAATAAGCAGTGCTACCCACTGCGCAACCCCACGCAAACATGCTTACAACTGCTTTAAAGTGCCTTACTTACTCTGTATCCAAGCAGGTCTCGAACCCAGGAACCTATACACCATAGTCTCAGTAGCTATCCACCAAGCCATCACAGAAGTACAGAAGAATGAGGTAGTAGTAAACATGCCCTCACCATAGTATAACCAAACTGAACCTGTGAAAGGCATTAGTACACAGTCATATGTGCCATAACTGACTACATAACATAAATATGTGAACTGGAGTACAGCAGTAATCCCAGAATTGAGGTGTACTTGTAATAGAGCGTCGAAGTCCCGAATAAAACACAAGGACCCCACAGAGTGTATGTACACATCAATCAGGGATACTAGGCATACATATAAGGTGTAATGAATAAAAACACAATGCCAAAAAGGCATTATAATGAATGTGTATGCCTAGTATCTCTTTGTGTCCAGTGATATACCCCTTTAAACAATGCCAACCTTAGGTAAGCAGGTTTGCCCATAGCTTAGCCTTTTCAAAGCCAGCCAACCACAGAAAAGTGAAGGAAACTGACCCTACTTAAACTGAAGAGGCGGGAATACAGCTCATAACTGGTTGTAGCTTCCCCTTGCAGGCACTATGGTAGTAACGGGAGAAGGAGTGCACTTCCAGGTGCAGCGCTGGTGCATCCAGGAGTCCAAGGTCATGCCTGGACTCCTAGTTAAAGACCATGCACAGAGACTGCTGCAGGGCCAGTACCAGGGCTACAAATATAAGGCAGAAGCCTGGGACCATCTCGCCCATGACCTCACCAGTGCCACTGGTATACTCCAAACTGATGATCAGGTCAGGCACCACTATGTTGACCTGAAGTGGTGGAAGGGGGACCTCTTGGAGGAGTGGCTTCAAGAGGCTAGAGCATCAGGGGATATCCCAGCCTTGTGTAAGTATCAGTCCAGTACCTGTTTAATAATTGCCAGCTCAGGAATATCATGGATAGGTATGGCTAAATATTCCTCTTATGTTCCCCACAGCTGCAATGGAGTGGGCCGTGAACCAGGAGGCCCACATTTGCCGCCTGGCGCAGTTGCGACGGGAAGCAGGTCAGTAATACTCATGCTTTTACTGTCATAGGAAATAAAAATAAAAGTAGTAGTAAAGTAATTGCTACTATAAAACCTGTATTGTTCAAGGCAATTACTGCATATACTAGAGAATATGGCAGGAAGAGTCTCATATTGTTAGTATGGCAATAAAAGTGTAATACCCTGATAAAACAGGTCTAACTGCTGGACTGTATGTGTATATTATGGTATCATATGGTAATGTAGATTTGCAATCATGTAATAGTACTGTAGTATTAAGCACTGTTACCCACACCATGCACCATAACGTGAATGTGTAGGAATGCCTGTATATGACAGTTGTAATCTCCAGAGGCCATTTAGTACAACTGAGAGACACATAGACAGTAAATAGGGGAAATGCAGACAACAAAATCTGAATAGCACATGCAACTGAGATGTGAACTGTTGTTTTATTAGCACACACAGTCACGGTTTGAACCCTGCCAGTAGTAGTAGTCTGCATACAGAATTATACACCACAACTGTACAGATATGTCCAGACTGTCTATTAAAGTGGCCCATATCTAATGCCTATTAGCCTGTCCCCCTGGGAAATCAGTTGGATGATCCCAGACGTATAGGCAGAAAACAGGAAATACAACTGATTGACTCACCATCTATGACAACAAACATGGCACACTAGCAATTCTCCAATACCTTATGTGACTAAGAAGCCACATATGTCCCATTTACACCTCAACCTGTTAAGCTGTGGTCAGAGTGTGTCCAGTAACAGAGTGAGATGTATGTGCATAATACTAACGTGTAATCTGGAACCTTGTGTGGCAACAGTCAGGTAGTGCTAACAAACATTGCTCCCACACGTACGTTGGATACGAACACTGTGCATTGAAATACAGACCAATATAACCTGTACTGGTACCGTCCACCCTGGTATTGTAGGGGATCGCGAGTGTTGCAGTTTCTCTGAATAATAAAGTATCACTGGTCACTGTCACCCACACTGTGCTACCTAATATAACTGTGTAGGAAAGCATGTATACATGTGTGTCAGGTCACTAAAGGTGGAAGAGGGCAATATTCTAGATATGTCCAGGCATACCAGCATGTGGTCAACACATGGTCAGAGTCTGTGCAGAAAGAGTTGGATAGCATAGTGCAAAACATCAACCCAGAATCCGGCCATATGTGTATAAACAGTTAGTCAGTGTTAACAAACATTCCCTCCACAGGTATACCAGGTAAGAGGTGTATACTGCAGGTAAAACCGGTTCATATGTAATGATGTTGACAGCCATATCAGTGTCCAATATAGGTCTATAGGGTAGTGTAATAAGACTTGCAAGGTACAGATAACAGCACTGGCTAGGAAAGTAATGTGGAGTACAGGAATATACTACTTGTTAACTGACATCTTTCTCCCCCCCATCTTATCTCCAACAATAATCAACATACCCACCCCAACTGGTATGTACTGACTCTGATAATGGCCAATCATTTGATAAATATTCTAATGGTTCCCATGCATGTGCCATATTGAATTATTCCAACATTGTTGGCATGGTGCCATCAATGTACCTGCATGCTGTTTTTATTATTACTGTGGTCCCATATATGCATGTGTTCTGTTTGCTATGCAACTGTTCCGTATCTGGTGTCTTGGTTAATGGGAATATCTATCCATGCTGTTATACCTAACCCTGGAATGTGTTGACTATTACTAACCCATATATAATGTTGAAATCTAAATACTATAGCATGCTTGGGAAAGCCGGTCCCAGCGGACCCACCTGTCCCACCTCAGCTGGCCGAGGCACCGGGCACCAGCATGTCTGGGTCCTAACCCCACACCTCCCTGTCGGTTAGTCCTGCACCATCTTTGGGTGGAACCACCTCAGGGGATGGGGCTCACCCCCCCTGGGAGTGGGCGTGGACAGGCACCTGTCACCTTTCGCCAGGTTGGGGTTGTGGTTCGTAGAGTGATCAACTCCCAGGTCAGTGATCTTCTATGCCAGTTTGAGGGCCATGTGTCATGATTAGAGAGACAGCCTGGCTCTGTGTCTCAGACCCTAGCACAGCCATTTTTGAGGCTGTGAAGGTGCAGTGGTGACTGCCCATGGGTGGGGACCTCAGTCCCACTGTTACCACTAGGGGGCTTGTGGACTTCCGATATCCTGACACCCCTCCCCATTAAGGTGTTTACCTCCCACATGTGTCATATAGCACCCCTGTATGCGTCTTGCGTGTCTTGTCTGTTAACCTACCCAACCTACCTCTCCAAATATACCTACTACCCCTCCCCAACATCCCACTCCCACCTGAAAAAAAGGGCAATCTGTTCCCACAAAAAATCTTGTCCCATACATAGCTGCCCATTTCACACAAGTGTCCAATGGACACATGTAATCTTATCTAACTGGCATCACAATAAATTTTTGTTGTCCTCACCCCTCTCCAAGGGGTTTGAGTACCCAAATCTACCTCCAAATTCAGTGTATATGCACAGCTGCTGCTGTAGAAGAAATGGGCATATATGGACCTTTACTACACCCTTTCTGCACATCCCTAGCTATTTTCCCTTCTGTCTTTCCCTCTTTGTGCCCCTTTTTCACCACTTTCCTATCAACCCTTTTTTCTTTTTTTTTAAAGAAATTACTATGGGGGTAAGCGGGAGTAAGCAGTTTTAAGCAGCAGTAAGCAGGTTTAAGCCTGTTTGCACAGGGGTAAGCACTGCCTACACAGGTTAAGCAATTTAGAAGCTAACTGAGTGTAAGACACTGTAACCGGAAGTTAGCAGTGCTTACCTCTGCACAAACCAGCTCAAACCCACTTATAACTGTTTAAAGTGCCTTAATTATTCTGTATCCAACCCAGCCACTGGGGATGCACAAGCTAGTGCATTTCTTTGTGCCAGTCCCAAGCCCACATAAATGGGGAGGGTTGTGTCAGGAAGGGCATCTGGTGTAAAACTTTGCCAAATCATTTCATGCAATCATCAGTAAATATTTCCATACCGGATCGGTCGAGGCCCGGGTTAACAACGACTGCCATCAGTACTGTTAGCCAACAGGGTGCTGGTGGAAATTGGGCTATTGCTGGCCGAAGGAGGAGAAGAGGTCGAAGGCATGGCCAAAGGCAGGAAGAGAGGAGAAAGGCTAGGACTGTGGTAGTGAGGGTCAGAACTTTGAATGTTGGCAATATGACTGGTATAGGGAGAGAGCTAGCTGATATGATGGACAGAAGGAAGGTTGATATATTGTGTGTGCAAGAGACCAGATGGGAGGGGAGTAAGGCTAGGTGTATTGGAGGTGGGTTCAAATTGCTTTATCATGGTGTGGATGGGAGGAGAAATGGTGAAGCAGTTATTCTGAAGGAACAGTATGTGAAGAGTGTTTTGGAGGTGAAAAGAGTGTCGGATAGAGTGATGTTTATAAAGCTGGAAATTGATGGTGTAATGATGAATGTTGTTAGTGCATATGCTCCACAAGCTGAGTGTGCAATAGATGAGAAAGAAAAATTTTGGAGGGAATTGGATGAAGTGGTGATGACTGTACCCAAGGGTGAGAAAGTGGTGACTGGAGCAGATTTCAATGGGCATGTTGGTGAAGGGAACAGAGGGGATGAGGAAGTGATGAGTAGGTATGGTGTTAAACAAAGGAATGCAGAAGGTCAGATGGTAGTGAATTTTGTGAAAAGGATGGACATGGCTGTGATGAATATGTATTTTTACAAGAGGGAGGAGCATAGGGTGACATACAAGAGTGGGGGAAGATGCACACAGGTGGATTATATCTTATGTAGGAGGGCCAGTTTGAAGGAGATTGGAGACTGTAAAGTGGTGACCGGAGAAAGTGTAGTTAGGCAGCATAGGATGGTGGTTTGTAGGATGACGTTGGTGATCAAGAAGAGGAGGAGGAGTATGAGGGCAGCACCAAGGATCAAATGGTGGAAATTGAAAAAGGGTAATTGTGAGGTGGAGCTCAGGGATGAGTTAAGACAGGCACTGGGTGGCAGTGAAGAGTTACCAAATAGCTGGGTAACTACAGCAGAGCTAGTAAGGGAGATGGCTAGAAAGGTGCTTGTTATCACATCGGGACAGAGGAAGGACGACAAGGAGACATGGTGGTGGAATGAGGAAGTACAGAAGACTATACAGATAAAGAGGTTGGCAAAGAAGAAGTGGGATTGTCAGAGAGATGAAGAAAGTAGACAGTAGTATAAGGAGATGAGGTGCATGGCAAAGAGAAAGGTGGCAAAGGCTAGGGATAAGGCATATGAAGAGTTGTATGAAAGGTTGGACACTAAGGAGGGAGAAAAGGACCTGTACCAATTGGCTAGACAGAGGGACTGAGCTAGGAAAGAGGTGCAGCAGGTAAAGGTGATAAAGGATAATGAGGGAAACATACTCACAAGTGAGGAGAGTGTGTTGAGGAGATGGAAAGAGTACTTTGAGGGGTTGGTGAATGAAGAGAATGAGAGGGAGAGAAGGTTGGATGATGTAGGGATAGTGAATCATGAAGTACAATGGATTAGCAAGGAGGAAGTAAGGATAGCTATGAAGAGAATGAAGAATGGAAAGGCTGTTGGCCCAGATGACATACCAGTGGAAGCATGAAGGTGTTTAGGTGAAATGGCAATGGAGTTTTTAACCAGATTGTTTAATACAGTAGTCTGGAAAGGTTCACAACTGTTGCTGTCCAGGCCAAGCTCTTCAAATTGTACAATAGTGAGAACAGACTGGGCTGCAGGATACCAAACAATCAACAGTATGTAATGCAGGTGTATAGCTCAGCAGCATCTATCTACATTCTGTACAAAATCACTAGGTGGTAAAGACATCATGTGACCAACTGGGTTGTAACTGTTGTATAACAAGGCATAACTGGCACCATCACATGCACTCTGACAAACAGAACAGTCTGTATGGCAGAAGGCAGTAGGCTTGCATTAACCCAAGTTATGTAAGTAATGTAAATATAGGTGAAGTATATGGTACTGCACATCCAGATAACTTAAGGCAGCTCACCCCTGATACTCCCACATTTTTTAACAGGCTAGGTCATTTATAGTGCTCCCCCCAACTCAATAATACAATAATACAGGGCCATATACCACAGTTACATACACTGGCCTCTGGAGTGCATAAGAACACACATGTAGGTGACGCCCACACATATATGGCCCCAGCACCACCATATGTGTGGGGGTTACAACAGCAGTGGACTGATGGCAGCAATGGCAGTGTGATATACTCAGCCCAGTATGGAACAACCCCCCCCGACAGCATGGAACACAGGCACACATGTGGAAAACTGTTGCCATACACTAAGCAAGTTGCTGATGTTACAGGATAGTCTGCAACATACCCTTAGTCAGGGAATTGAGGTTAGAAACAGAAATGGATGTAGCCATGAACTGATAGCAATGAACACACACACTGCCAGTGAAATATCTGACACAGGACCTGTGTAGTGGACAGACAACACATGATAGGCACACCTCTGGCCACCAAAAGGATATGCCCACCGTTGAGAGCTATGCAGACAGACTGCATTCCAAGGTAAAGTTGTATGTACACACACACCCTGTAACACCAGTACTATACAAAGTATAACACAACTCTACTCACACTATGTATTAATTCGTGAACCTCCTACAAATATTTAGCTGCCCTGAGTGCGCTTGTTCTCCTGTAAGAGGTATTGTTATCTGCTGTCTGTAACACTGATGCCCACACACAGGAAGGATGTCCATCACACAGGCAATGTACAGGGACCATGCCAACATGATGTAATGGTTTAGAGTAGGTGGTTGCCATGACAGTGGTGATTAGAAATACTATGCATGTGTAATAATATATATATATATATATATATATATATATATATATATATATATATATATATATAAATATAGAGCTATCTGGGTAATAATATGTACATATATTTCCACCATATGTCCTGGACATGGAGTGTAGCCCTACCCCAGCCTCTGTAGTCTAACAGTCGTAGTGCAAGGGGATGTCAGGTATGTATAGCAGGTATATTAGTAGACTATTGCTACTGTCATTGGGATTGTCTTCACAGACATGGTGTGCGTTGGAGGTCACATCTGCTTATAACATGTGTGCCATTGGCTACTGACAGATATCCTAAGGACATCATAGTAAAGCACTGCTGCTTGCACATAATGCCCCCGTGGACTGCAGCAGAGATATTAGCCAATATATGTGGACATTCTGACACACTCTATACAGTCCAGAGGTATACACATAACCCCTTAGTGCTAAACATGTGTACCATGCCTGACAATATGGATGTAGACAGCCATGTAGATGGATATAACGCATAACAACTGGAATACATTTGCCACTTTAGGTTATGCATTCACACACCCTTGTCTGGCCTAACACATAATAACCACTAGTACAGGGGTGCCATGGCCACATACTACCTACTAGATATTGACATACAACTGTACAGCATCCCACTGCTCTGTCTAACATACATGACTGTTAAGGGAGGCCCAGCAGCAGTACATCTGGCAAGTATCTGCACATGACATCTCACTTGGTAAGTACACTAAGCTGCAGGGCATGTAACAATGCACTGTGCAGGCTACAGGCAGACTGGATCAACACTGGCCTACATCTCCTATAGGGGAATGCACATGTACCTGCATATATAGCAGGCTCTACAGGCATGTTACAGCACAGGGTAAGATACACCTGTGTGAAAGTGCATAACCACAACCAATGTGAACACAGCCACAGCCACATATGTTAAGCTAGCATAATATTACAGTATATGGACTATCTGTTCACCACCATCCTCATATGTGCCAGTCACAGACTGACCCTACATATACTGGGCTGCTACACACTTTGGTCTGATGGCTGAAAGTGGTATGGGACATATGTATGTATGACCCTACAAACATGTACGCCAATATGGTACCATACAGTGGTGCAGCATGTAACATCAAATAGGAATGGACCTAGAACAATGACATCTACCACAGTCTATACACAGGCTAAAGTACATATTAACAATACACACACTGTCGACATTCACCATAAATACACAGACCTCAGTACTGTACAAACATCCACAGAATGTCCAGGTTATGTCATTAAATATAACCCCTACTGTACATAACATGTGTAGTAGTCTGATATCTCACTGGCTTGTTATCAGATATGATGACACGAATTATGGTGTACAGCACATATGCACCACTTCATGCACGACATATGTACACAGGTTGACAGAGTTGTGGCTGGAAGCACATACACAGGGCCAATAATGACATGTTGCTGTGATAACCTCATACATTTACTGTTGTAACAGTGTTTGTTGCAACACATGTCCTGTGAGGAATAAGAAGCCAGTAACTGTCATGGTTTTCACCATCTACAGGCTGCAATCCTCACACTATCTTCTGCAGTCCACAGATAGATGCTCCATTGGTAACACATGAAATCAAAGGCACAACACACTGCCCTGTCTGCAGATGACCTTGCAGATGGGGATTCCTCATAAAGATGGAACTGACGTGGCAGGTATTGAGACATGTAGGACAGTCATATCCACACATACACACTGTTAAACCAACAGTACTCCAAATGCAGTATAGCAGCACTTACAGTCTGTAATCAGGTCAGGCACATCCCCCTCCTGTGTGTTGCCCTGTTTCCACAGTGTATGTTGTTAGAGATAAATCCCAAATCCATCTGAGATGCTGTTTGCCAAACAACAGATCTAGTTCCTTCTCATGGTGAATGAAAAAGGCCAACACTGACATGATGTTCCTAGATATTGGAGTGTGTTTCCATGCAATTGGCTATGGGAATGTTACTCCAGATGTTCCCCATGCAATCAGCTAGGAGAGGGCTGCAATTCGTGCAGAGGCCATCAGCTGATCATGAGCATCAGTTAAAAAACACATGCTGCTGCCAAGCAAAGCAGGTGTAGGTCTCCACATCCACATCCACCATAGAGGGAGTGGGAGAGACAGACAGAGGCAAAGACAAGTCAGGGAGTGTAAATCCTAAGCAAGTTTGTGTCATACACTTACCAGCACAGGGTATCAAACCCCTGATGACTATGTAGTGCTATCACAGTTCTATGCAGTTATTGGATGCACCACATGGGTTACCTGTTTTGGAGCCCTCAGAACATATATTTGATGGTGACTGACATCTACAACAGGGCTACGGTAGCTATACGGTAGGTGACGTACACATGCCTGTCCGCATTTTCAGGTGCCAGCATCAACACAGCCACACTCTCACAGGGACGCACAGACATTGACACACTTGGCAGGGCCAGGATTGCAACTCATCAGTAGTGGGATTGCCACAACACATCACTGTGCAGGTATCACATGCACCACGTGGGCCATATGGGGGTTGCATGGGCAAAGGGTATGGGGAGGTGTCTGACATCAGACAGCATGCTTCAGTATGCCAATGGGGGTTGTAGGGAGTGTGGATGTGAACGTACGCACCATACAACACACACACAAACACACAGGGTGCCAGTACTGACATGCATGGGTGCATGTCTACATGGGTGTGTGGTGGTCGACTGTGCCAGACGGCTGTACAAGACTAGGCGATGAGTATACCTTGGCATCAGGCCACATGATAATGGTCTGCATTGTGGCTCAGGGCTGCAGTGTCTGCATTTTCCCACACAGGTTTCATAGGTTCATAGGTTCATACTAGGCTATCTGCCCTGGGGCATTTATAAGCCTAGCCCGATTGTGTTTGGCTTGTGCCACCCCTTGATTTCAGTATACTGTGCCCTTTTTAAAGTTTAGCTTACTGTGCCTCTGTCTAATAGTGACAAGGGAGTAATCCCCGGGACAAACCTACGATCCCTCATCCACTCATTAAGATTCTTCTTGAAGAGAGTCAGTGAGGTGCTCTGCCTAACATGAATTGGAATTCTATTCCAGAGCGAAGGGAGTCTCTGGGTTTATGAATCTGTCCCTCCAGCATGTTCTATTTATTTCTGTGCTGAGATTCAAGTCCCTCAAGCGTGTGGCTCTAAGGGATTTAGATTTACTGAGATGGAGCATGTCCATTAATTCTGGGTTGGACATAGCTTTATATGTCAGGCATAGATCGCCTCGAAGTAGGCGGTATGCAACTGAGTAGTGCTGGAGTTTTTTTAACCGAGCAGCATATGACATCTGTTTGAGTCCGTTGATTCACCTGGTGAGGTACTTTTGGGGTCTTTCTAATTGCTGCAGGTGTTGGGTAAGGTACATCCCAAAGGGGGCATTGTATTCTATGATGGGCCTGATGAGGGATGAATAAAGGGGCACGGTTACCTCTCTTGATCTAGATGTGAATCCTTTCATGATGAGGTGGGCTATGTAGAAGGTCTTTCTAACCACTTTGGCAATGTGGTTGTCAAAGGAGAGGTTGCTATCAACTTGGGTCCCCAGATCCCTAATTACTTTCTCTGTACTTAATGGGTTACCACCTATGTGGTAATTTGTGGTCACATTGTTTTTGCCAAAGGGTATGACTATACACTTTTTGGCATTTAGCTTTAGACCATGGCTCTGGCACCAGTTATCCATTTCTGTGAGACCTTTTTGAAGGATGTTTGTGTCAGCTGGAGAGTTGATTATGGTGCCCAGTTTGCAGTCATCTGCGAACTTGGTGAGCCATAGTCCTCCCACGTTGGCCTGTACCTCAGAAAAGTAAATACTGAACAAGAGAGGTCCCAGGACAGAACCTTGTGGGACGCCACTTGTGACCGGTTTCGAGTCTGACATGGCTCCAGCAACTCTGACTCTGTGGGTTCTATCTTTGAGCCAGTTTGCGACCCATCTTGTGACATAGGGGTTTATATTTAGGCTGGATAGCTTATCTGTGATGCCCGAGTGGGGTATTGTGTCAAATGCCTTTGCGAGGTCCAGATAGGCTGTGTGGACTACCTTCCCTTCATCTATGGCCTTGGTGACTGTTTTGAAGAAGTCGACCAGGTCCAAAAGGCAGGATCTGCCCTTGACAAAGCCAAATTGGGTAGGATCTAGTGTCTGTAGGTCCCCAATGTCTTTGTTTATGATGATCCTCTCCATAGCCTTGCAGACTAGGCTAGTCAGGCTTATGGGGCGATAGTTTCCAGGGTCCATAGAGGCGCCACCTTTGTGGAGTGGGACCACTGTTGCTGAACACCATTCTTTGGGCACATATCCTGTAGTGAGACTGAGATTGTACAGCAGTTTTACTTGAGGGATTTGTTCTTCTTGGAGTCCATGTAGGATGCAACCCGGGACGCCATCTGGTCCCATGGAAGCAGTGTTTTTTGCTTTGGAGAGGGCGGCCTTCACCTGAGCATCAGAGATGTTTGGGAGGCTGCACTCTACCGGGATAGATACTTGCTCTTTTGGGGGGAGGGGGTGGAGAAGTTTGCACTGAACCTGTCTGCCAGGATATTGGCGATGTCTGTGGGTTCAGTGTATTTTTTGTCGTTTAGAATCAACTCAGAACAAGTCTGGGAGTTGCATCCCAGGTTCCTAACATAACTGAAAAAAGCCTTATGACTGTCTTTAGTGTCCTGTGCAATTTTCTCTCAAAGCTGGCCTTGGAGGATTTTATGAGGGATCGTAATTTTTTGCTAGTACTGATCAGAGATGCCTTCCCTTTTAGGGATTTTGCTCTGTCATGTAGTAGCTTCCTCCTTCTGTTGTACAGTTTATTTATAGCTGGGGTCCACCAGACTGGACGCCTGCCTTTGGATGACTGGGTCTTGATTTTGTTTGGGATAGCATGATCCATGCATTACTGGAGATGTCCGTAGAATGCATTTATATAGGATTCTGCTGTTTGGGCTGTAGCTTCCACTGGCCCTGGGGCCTTGAAGGATTCCACTTCAGTTTTGAGAGGTGTGAAGTTTGCTTTTGAGAAGTTTTTTACTGTGTTTTTTCTGGGCTGGGGGTGGGGTCGGGATGTGGATAGCCAGTGAAATTAATTTATGGTCTGATCTTACCAGTGAGGGATATACTTTTGGTATGGAGCATAGAGTCCCCATATTGGTAATGATCAGGTCTAGTATGTTATCCCCTCTTGTGGGAGTGGTGACTAGTTGTTCCATAGCATTTGAGTTTATAAATTCCAGGAACCTTTAGGCTAAGGTGCTGGGGCTTGAGTAATGCTCCCAGTCTATGTTTTGGTAGTTGAAGTCGCCCAATATAATGGTGTTCGGAGAGATTTTCATGTTCTCCAATGTTTTCAGGAAAGCCGAGTGGGATTCCTGACTTTGAGAGGGTGGTCTGTAGGATGCTATAAACTGAAAAGCAGTCTTGCCCACTGTCAGTTGCACATGGATGGTCTCCGATACTTCGTGCAATGCCACTAACCTGGAGATGTGGATATCCTTGATAAATATAGAAACTCCCCCTCCTTTTGTGGTTCGGTCCAGGTTTTGGGGCCGAAAAGCATGATATGAGGTATAACCTGGTGTTGCTGGGGTGCTCTCTGGAGCCTTGAACCAGGTTTCTGTCACTGCACAGATATCGATGTTCTCCATACTGAGGAGAGCTTCGAGTGCATGCATCTTGAGGTTAAGACTTCTGGCGTTTAGCAGCATTACTCTTAGTTTCTTGTTCCTTGGGTTTGACTTTTGAGCCTTGCCTAAAAAAGGCACTATGGGGGTGACAAGAGCCTTTGCCAATATCCGAAAGCCCAGGGGTGACAGGTGCAAGCCGTCCCTAGCGAAGCAACGTGGCTTGTTGAGCATGTCATCCCAGGCTGACAGACACCGGATCCCCTTTGAATGACACCAAAATTTTATCCAATTGTTAAAATCGATCATTTTGTCTTTATACTGTGGCATCATTCTAGGTGAGGGTAAGATGCTGCTCAAGGTAAGGGCCATACCGGCATGGGCTACATGATCAGAGAGCTCCTCTATGTCTCTTTTCATGTAATCGAGGGAGGTACATCTCAGGTCATTCACGCCAGCATGTACAATGACTGAGTCATATTTGTATTTGCTTTGGAGTGACCTGAGTGCTTGCGTTATGTGGCGGATCCTAGTGCCCGACAGGCAGCTCACTGTGACTTTCTCTTTATTCAGCCTGGTGAGTGGGACGTCAGTGTGTCTGACAATAGAGTCACCTATTACAAGAGTATCAGGTGTGTTATTCAGCCTTAAGGGCTGTGACTGCTTGGCACACTGACTTTGTGTGCTATGTGTTGTACGTGGTTTGTTTTGGGGTAGCGTTTGCTTGGATGTCTGCTTTGGAGGTCTCTGTTGCTTAGGTAGATTTTTATTTGGAGCCTCCAAGTATGTTTTTGTGTTTTTATTTATTTATTTATTTAAATTTGTTGACCGGGAGTGTCCGACTGGACGTGGGTCCATTTTCAGCGGAGGCCCGGGGAGAAAAGCTCCACAGTAAAATAAACAGACAGTAGTTACATTGGATTACTTTTATGCGTTTGGTTTGCTGTTGTGGTGGGACTATGTGATACTGGAATTGTGTTGTGTGAGGTTACCTTCTCCTCCTGACTGGTTACACCAGTTTTGAGATGAGAGAGCTCAGCCTCCAGTTTGGCTATATGGTCGCATCTCTCACATATATTTGAACCTGTTTGGAGGAGGAGAGGGTTGTCCGTGTACATGAGACAGTTGTAACATTGCCTCAAAATTCCCAGATTCACCAGCTGGATTGGAGAGGAAACCATTGACTGACCTTTGGACATGCTAGAGTAATATAGGGAACTGAATTAAAACAGACCAATAGGGGACAAGGTAATCATAGAGAGTATAAGAGTAAGTAGTGCTTATGGTTTATTAGTGCTAACTTGTAAGATTACTTATTTGGACCAGTGAGGGGGCTTAGAATGAGAATATGGTGTTTCATTTGAGAGATAGAGCAGTTCTAAGGGAAAAAGTGAAGAGCAGACTTTGTGGAGCCAGAAATAGTTTAAACCCAATTAGGCGGCACTGCCCGATGTTGCGCTATGCGCAAAAATGCACAAAACCGCGCAAAAGAAGGTTTTAAGAGAGGGAAATCAAGGAGCTTGGAATTGACCCAAAATGGCCAATAAAACTACAGTTTCAAGGCAGTAACCACTCCCACAGGGGTAGGCAGGCTGCTCAATGTATATCACTGCCACTGATGAACACAGAGACTTCCCTTTAGCCCGAGCAAACAATGGCCTCCAAGAAACTTACAAACAGTTCAGAACAGCAAATCTGTAACTGAACTTTTTTAAATCTCAGAAAAGTGGGAAAAAAGCAAGATTTTTTTGTTTTTTTAAGGAAAGCAGAGGTTCACAAGTATCAACAAGTTAGAACAGTGCAGTAAATGACCCCACACTTGAGTGCTAGGCTAGAGACAGATAAAATGCAAGTTTTAAGAAAAAAACTATTTTAGAAATAAGTGCAAACAGGAAATTCAGTAATCAGCTCTAGGTTGTGTTCTAAATACAGTTACCAACACAGAAATCAAATTTAACAAGCCAGAAAATGCTCAAACGTAGGCGGCAATGCAGAAAACTTAACAAATAATCTGAAGCAAAATACTTAAAATCTCAAAAGTGGCTTCTTTCTTCTCTCAGCATTTTCTCCTCTTGGTGGGTGCTCCACCAACAGCCAACAAGTCTGAAAAGACACCAAAACCACGAGGCAATTGGGTTTTAAGAGAGGGAGATCAAGGAGTTAGGAATTGACCCAAAATGGAAAATAAAACTACAGTTTCAAGGCAGTATCCACTCCCACAGGGGCAGGCAGGCTGCTCAATGTTTATCACTGCCACTGATAAACACAGAGACTTCCCTTTAGCCCAAGCAAACAATGGCCTCCAAGAAACTTACAAACATTTCAGAACAGCAAATCTGTAACTGAACTTTTTTAAATCTCAGAATAGTGGGAAAAAAGCAAGATTTTTTTTGTTGTTTTTTTTAAGGAAAGCAGAGGTTCACAAGTATCAACAAGTTAGAACAGTGCAGCAAATGACCCTACACGTGAGTGCTAGGCCAGAGACAGATAAAATGCAAGTTTTAAGAAAAAAACGATTTTAAAAATAAGTGCACACAAGAAGTTCAGTAATCAGCTCTAGGTTGTATTCTAAATACAGTTACCAACACAGAAATCAAGTTTAACAAGCCAGAAAATGCTCAAAAGTAGGCGGCAATGCAGAAAACTTAACAAATAATCTGTAGCAAAATACTTAAAATCTCAAAAGTGGCTTCTTTCTTCTCTCAGCGTTTTCTCCTCTTGGTGGGTGCTTCACCAACAGCCAACAAGTCCGAAAAGATGCCAAAACCATGAGGCAATCGGGTTTTAAGAGAGGGAGATCAAGGAGTTTGGAATTTACCCAAAATGGCCAAAAAAACTACAGTTTCAAGGCAGTAACCACTCCCACAGGGGCAGGCAGGCTGCTCAATGTTTATCACTGCCACTGATGAACACAGAGACTTCCCTTTAGCCCAAGCAAACAACGGCCTCCAAGAAACTTACAAGCAGTTCAGAACAGCAAATCTGTAACTGAACTTTTTTAAATCTCAGAAAAGTGGGAAAAAAGCAAGATTTTTTTTTGTTTTTTTAAGGAAAGCAGAGGTTCACAAGTATCAACAAGTTAGAACAGTGCAGTAAATGACCCCACACTTGAGTGCTAGGCCAGAGACAGATACAATGCAAGTTTGAAGAAAAAAACTATTTTAAAAATAAGTGCACACAGGAAATTCAGTAATCAGCTCTAGGCTGTGTTCTAAATACAGTTACCAACACAGAAATCAAGTTTAACAAGCCAGAAAATGCTCAAAAGTAGGTGGCAATGCAGAAAACTTAACAAATAATCTAAAGCAAAATACTTAAAATCTCAAACGTGGGTGGGTATTGTATGCCCCAGCCAGTCTCCTGGGTGACTACTGTGTGTGACCAATGCTGTGCATCACTTGCCATGTATGTGTTCCTTAGTCCATGACATGGACGGTGTCTGGGATGTGTCACACCTCCCACATGCATGTACAGTGACATGTGGAACTGTACCTAGGGTGTCTGGCCCATGTTGTGAAAACAGATTATCATTAGATGTAACAGTCTTACCCACCTGTGGCGGAAACTGGTAATGGGCTGCAGGTTTAGCCTGCACCTAAATTGATAGCATGCTAACGGCATTCCCTGGTGTCAGTGGCATCAATACTGGGCATGTTGTCAGGCATTGTATGTCCTTCGTGGGTCACATGTGATGGCACCACAGGTGTTTTAGGTGTCCATTGGGGAACATGGGGAAGGTGCACACTCTGCATGTACATGAATATTGGACGGATGGACAGGGTGCCATGCCCTCTGTAGCCCACAGCTATCACCCCACAGTTACTATCAGTGGCCAATATGCAGTGTACTACCCACATATTGGCTGTTGCCTAGGCATGTGTGTGTGTATGAGACATGGGTTGAGAGTGTGTTCTTTGTAATACTGGGGTTGCTTACTGTGATTGCCTGGCCTTGATGTCACATGTATGGGTACGGCTTTGCACCCCAGCCTCTCAGCCATTTCACGTCTGTTATCCCTCTATGGTGGACAATGTGATACATAGTAGGGCCATCATATAAGAAATATGAAAAACCCGCTCCACATTGGCCACACACTCACAACCACTTCCACAGAGGATACATGTTACAAACACACACACCTGACATGTCTGGGAGTAGAACTCCTACCTAACTAGTTTACAGCACTACGCAGTTATAGTATGCGCCACAGAGATGACTGGAGTATTTCTCCCCCAATGGTGTATATCACATTGGATGACATCAGCGTGATTGACAAAGTAGGCAATTTGAAATGTTCTGTGTGTGACTAGCCTAAAATGCATTGCTCCCTACACAGACAGTGAGACACACACAAAACATCCACAACCGACATGTGTGAGTAGAGAACCCCTAACATAGGTCTATATTATATTACAGCATGGAGCTGTTATAGGACGCACCACAGGGATTACTAGAGAACTCCTTCCCCAAAGGTGTATTTCACAATGAATGACATCAGCAGGATTGCCAAAGTAGGCCATATGAAATATAGTGTGTGTGACTAGCCTAAAATGCATTGTTCCCTACACAGACAGTGAGACAAACACAAAACATCCACAACCAACATGGGTGGGTATAGAACTCCTAACAAAGGTCTATATCACACTACAGTATGGAGCTGTTATAGGACGCACCACTGGGATTACTAGAGAGTGCTTTGCCCAAAGGTGTATTTCACAATGAATGACAGCAGGATTGCCAAAGTGGGCCATTTGAAATGTACTGCATGTGACTAGCCTATAATGCATTGCTCCCTACATAGTGAGACACACACAAAACATCCACAACCGACATGTGAGGGTATAGAATCCCTAACAGAGGTCTATATCATACTACTGTATGGAGCTGCTATAGGACACAAAACAGGGATTACTAGAATACTCCTTCCCCAAAGGTGTATTTCACAATGAATGACATCAGCAGGATTGCCAAAGTAGGCCATTTGAAATGTACTTTGTGTGATTAGCCTATAATGCATTGCTCTGTACACAGACATTGAAACACACACAAAACAACCAGAACTGCCATGGGTGGGGATGGAACCCTACTACAGCCATACATCCCACTACAGCAGTTACAGGACACACTACAGGGATTACTGAGCTGCAATCTTCCCAGTGGTGTATTTCTAGGTGGGTGACATCAGCAGTCCTGCCAAAGTTGAGTATATGAATTGTAAGGAGTGTGAGTACCCTAAAAAGCATTGCTCTCTACACAGTCAGACAAGCACACAAACATGCCAAGTCTGGGGTTAGAACTCCTCCCTAACTAGTTTACCACACTACAGAAAACGCAGTTATGGGCCATGTCACAGAGATTACTGGACTACAACTCTCCCAAAGGTGTATTTCACATTGGATGACCTCAGCAGGCTTGTCATAGTAGGGCTATGGGGAGGGCGGTATATGCATGGGCCATAACCCATTCATCTAGGGGTTGACACGCCACATACAGGCACACACGGAGTCATATGTCACAGGTACGTGTATACAGCTGCTAGATGACTACTTCCTTGTACAGTCATGTTGCACAGCTGGCACATGCACCACATAGTGTGTAATGCTGACGGATACTGGTGGCTAGTATCTTCAGTGAGTGACATCTGCACCTCATGTGTTTGGGGCCCTTTGGCTGTGTGCTGGGTGGGACAGACCTGGATAGCTTCCTGTCACAGTCACCCTCTTCCACGCATCTGTGTAAGTCTACCTTTGGCTTATTATAGTGTGTTGTCCTGACATATATGTTTGTATTCCTATCCACTGTGTGTGCAAGGCTTGAGTGGTGCATACTGACGAGTGTCTGCACTAACAACTGCAACTGCCAGATGTGTTTGGTCCACTGGTGTTTGCAGTCATGGCCTTCATTTGTTTAAGTGTGTGAGTATGCCCAGTATGACCATCTGTAATGAATGTGCGGATCGTGTTCAGGTAGTTTTTGCTGCAGTGCTGACCTTTGTGCTGTACACCAACAGGTAGCATGCTGTCTCTGCAGGGTATCCATCGATCATTTGGCTTTCACTGTTACTACATTTCTGCATAGCGGGAGGGCACACCTGACTGTTTCTACATTTCTACACAGGAGTGGGGCGGCACATCTGACTGTTATTACATTACTATGTAGGATGGGGGGGCACACTTGACTATTTCTACATTACTACACAGGGTCGGGGGGCACACCTGACTGCTATTATATTACTATGTAGGATGTGGGGGAACATATGACACTTGTACACATTTGCCATGACACTACTGATACGTCAGGTACTCCATTTCATTCTGTATTGCTAACTATCATGCTGACTAGAGACATATCAGTGTACTACAGATCGTGGCTTTGGTTGCCCTACATATTATTGTCTGACTTCCTACCTTTCAGAACTAACATCCCACTGCCTGCCCTGCTGTAGTCTGTCTGTGTAGGCCTGGGGGGGAGGTTAACCATAGCCATCATTCTGGAGCCATGGCACAGGCTCTGTTTGGGTTTGTCTACACCTGTCCTGCTGGCTGTGACTGTTGCTGGGTATGTGAACCGTCCTGACTGGCATGTGTGGATCATATAGACACACATGTCGCTCAGCACATTTCCTGCAGTGGGTTTTGTCACCCTGTGTAGTACTGGCTACTATGGTGACTCCAGTATGTGTTACAAATATCATGGTGCCACTATGGGTGTCTACTGTCTGCTGTCATAACATTCATCCACCCGATTCCCTTGCATGCTCACTTCCATACCATAGCTACAGGTAACAACACATTCTACTCCATTTGGCAATTGGTAGGTTGATTGACCTACCTTGAGGTTTGCGAGAATTGCGGATGGTGCTGGAGGGCTATCTATGTCGTTTTTACATAGTACACTCCCTATACATGGTTGAGCACAGGTAGTGTCATGTTTAGCATCTCTTTTACTGTATGTGTGAGTCAGAGAGAGGTGTCATTCCCTAGGTCCTACTGTGTCAGTGCATGTGCTATGTGTTACCTCTTTGCCAAGGCCAGGGCATACTGGGCACGCCTCCTTCTGCCTACTGGGGCAGGCTCAGGTTGTTCTCCTCTGGGTTACGCTCTGCCTGTGCAGGCCTTGGCATTGGTGGGGGGCTGTGTGGCCCTTCCCCATGCTGTTCCTGCTACAGCTGTTTCTGCAGAATCATATTGTGTAGCATAGCACATACCATAACAATTTGGGTACATGTAGCTGGTGAATACTGCAAGGTTCCACCGGATGTGTCCAGACACTGGAACCATGACCTGAGCATCCCAAACACATGCTCTATTATATGTCTAGCCTGTGCGTGTGCCTCATCATGGCATTGTTGTTCAGGTGTGTGTGCATTTCTGATGGGTGTCATCAGCCACGGCTCCAGTGTGTACCCAGCATCCCCCACTAGGTGACCATAGGGGATGTCCCCACTGGCAAATCTCTGGTACTGCTGCGTCAGATGCCATATGTGGAAATCGTCATAGCTTCCAGGGCAGCCAGCACACACATTCATTATAATGCCCTGGGCATCACATACGACCTGGCAGTTGGTGGAGGGGATGCCCCTGCGGTTGATGTAGGCCCTACCGTGCTCACCGGGTGGTGCTTTGATATGTATGTGCATGCAGTCTATAGCACCCACTACCCCAGGGTATTCTGCTATTTGGTGGAAGTGATGCATATTGCTGGTCAACACCTCACAGGGGTTGAGGAAATATACGTGCTCACTGGCATGTGCTGACATGACATCCAGGAACTGGTGGAATACTCTGGACGCTGATGCCTGTGAGATCCCCATGATATCCCCAGTTGTGCTTTGGGAGGTACCTGTGGCTACTGTACCTAGGCCTACACATACCTTGGTATCCACTGGGATTGATTCCCCTCAGTCAGTTTGGTGTGACAGGTGTGGCCGGCATATCTCAACAATTTTCTGTAGGAAGATTCTGTTCAACCTATAGCACTCCACTATCTCCAGCTCATGTAGCCCCTGGTAGGTTACCCTGGGTCTGTACACTCTTCTCCGTCTCCTCACTGTGGGTTGTTTGGCAGCATTCACGTCCTCACCACCCTCAGCTTCTTGCACATGTTGTTCTATGTTGCCTGCTGCAGCCCTTCTCATTTTGTAGGTTTGTTTTTTTTAATGTCCCTGCTTGTATACACCGGTGGTGTAGAGTGTGGGAAAAACCGGAGAGGAAGGGGTTTGCTTTGTTTATAGTAGTGTTCTGGGCTGGGCTAGTCTGCTGCCTGTGTAATTGGCTGATTCTGATACATTTCACTTGCCAGCTATGCTAGTTCTCCTTGAACGCCTTCCTACTGCTGTTTTCCCTTCCCATTGCTTCCCTGTTTAAGCCCGTGTGTGTGCCACACAAACAGTGTACACAAATGTGCACACTGCTGCTATTTCCTGGTTTAACTTCTTTTTCTTCCTGTAAAACCTGGTGTGCGGCACACACACCCGCTTAGGCTTTGTAAAGAGTGCTAGGCAGGTTTAGACACCCCCCGGCTTAGCTGTACTAATTTAGGAGCAAACCCAAGCCACAAGGCTCCAATCCACTTACAGTATGCCTAACACACACCACCATGATGTCACCTATCTCCTAGGCTTGCACCCAGCTATTCATACTCTTACACTATTGGGACCTGACAGACATGCTGGGGAAAACTGGGATTCACTAACCTTCCCCTCATTTGCATAGGATTGCCTGCTAATGCATAGTTATATGTCTCACACTGAGCCTCCCCCCTTAGAAACCAATGCTCAATGTCCAGGTTGTCTTCTGCCTGCCATTGACTTGCATGTCAGAATACTGATTTTAGTTAGAATGCTTATTTTAGGTTTATTTTATTATTCTACACCCGATCCCGTTTGCGTGCCACTGCCCTATGCTTCAACAGCCGAGATTGGCTAAAAAAAAATGAAAGTTGATTTTTTTTTTATTTTTTGTATAGTTTGCAATGCCAGTGGCCTTATACTTGGCCATTGACATGTTTCCTCAATGATATGTAGCCTTTGGAGCTGTCATAGCTCCGTTTTGGATTTTGTTGAAATGCACTTGGTTACTAACTGACTACATTTTTGCAGATTGCACTAGTCCTGCACAGATGATCGCAAGCTTTCTGGATCGCAATATCACCTCATTTGCATGGATTTCTCCAGCAAATGGGGTGATTTGCATACAAGGGCTTAGTCTGTGCAGTATTAGTGTAGGAGCTCTCGTGCACGCCCCTGCAGGCTGTTCCTGGATTACACAGCAGACATATTGCCTGCTCAAGTTCCTGCACTAATCCTGCATGCCGTGCAGGGCATAGAGTGAATCTGAGGGTGTATATATTACACACATGCATGCTGTGGCAAGCCCTCAGCAATGTATGTCTATGTATGGATGATTGGTTGTCTTCTCTCTTCATGTTGGTGCCAGTTTGTTTTTATTGTGCTGCACACACCATATGACTATTAATAATGAAAAAGCATAAAAAATATACAGATCACTTACAAAAATACTAAAAAATAAGAATTTGTTCCTAAGATGTATAGTCTATGCATTTCAGTGAATTTGATGCTTTGTGCACAACATTACAATATCATCTCATGAACACTGATAAGTGCAGACACAGAGGTGATAAATGTTGCATTCTCAGCCCCTGAAAACTTTATGATCTGCTTTGTGAGCAATGCATCATTCAGGTAACTGGGTGCAATATTTAATTATTGTTAACTGCAGTTGCATTGTGGGAATGTAGCTGTTCATTCAATACCGTAAAGTCAAAATCAGCTCTTTGAAAGCTGACTTTGCTCATAGCAAGTGTTAGGCACCTGCAAAGCCCGTGGCTGTGGGGAGCCCCCGATTATCTCCCTATGAAGGAGGGCCCCCATCTAGCAGCTGCGTCACTCCATTACTTCCTCAGTTCGGCACCTCATGCACAGTTTGTTAATGCACCACACAACAGAAAATTTTTTTCCGGGTTTTTTTTTATTTTTTTGGATCTGTCCATAAGCTGCACTCAGTCAGGTCTACTTCTGTGAAGCAAGGGCTCTTTTGGCTGCAGCAGCCAGGGAAATAAGTTCTCATTTTTATTTTAAACTAGGAAGTGATGAAGCAATCATCTCATTGGTTCTTGCAAAGCACTTCCTGTATAAACTGCCTTTAAAAAGGCACGTGTGACTAATAAGGATTACTTCTCTTGCTTTTAAACAGAGGAGTTTACCTTTTAGCCAGTGAAAGCTCGAGCGAGGTTTGGATCAGTGTGAGGATTGAGAAGGGGCCAATGGTGAATTCAAGCCTTAGGAATGGCTGTGGTCATTGGTGAACACTATTTTCAACTGCTCTTTTAAGGTCAAGTTAAAATGGACTGCAGTGATCTGGAGGGAAAACAAGCAGAGCAAGTCAGTCTTCAGTTGTGAAGAAGGAACAGAGGATTAGAAACAGCCTTTGTGGGGGGTAACCTAGGAAGGTGACTGCATTTTTCTTTGTGCATATTTCTTGTGCTAAGAGGATTGGGAGGTGAGGGGTTGTGGTTGTACCAGTTTATTTACTTTTGTGTAGCGTTCTTGTGCTAAAAGAAAGGGGGGTGAGGAGCTGTGGTTGCACTATTTATTTTTATTTTACATTTGTTTACTAGATAGTCTGACTGGGATAGAACCCATTTTCAGTGGAGGCCCGGGGAGAAAAGCTCCATATGGTAACACATTTATGAAGGCAACATAGCAATCTATACAAAGATAATTATCTGTTATTTTTTTACTTATCTTAGTACATATGTGGTTGAAACATGTAAAATAAGCATGGTTGATCTGTTTTTACAACAGACAATATAAGGAAATGTGAGCTGTAATATACATTTCATTTTGATTGCCAGCTGGTTAGAAGAGCTTGTGAGTTACCTGTTGGGGGCAAGAGGTAGAGTAGTCTTGTTATTTTTAAAGGTAGTATCTATGCTGTATAATGAGGTGAAGAGAGAGAGAGGGAGGATAGGGGTGATGAAAAGGAGGGGAGATGATGGGACAGAGAAAAGAAAAGTATATTACAAAGTTTGCTAGACCAGGGATAGGTGGGCAGTCTTATGAGGTGATGTCAAAGTGAATAATTTTTAGGAGTATAGGGTAAGTGGTAAAGACTTGCATATTTCAGCCTGGATTGGGACATGAGCTGTTGCATGGTAGATGCGGCACAGGTGAAGAGTCTTCAGCATATTGGAATGTGAATGCTATGGAGGTGGCAGTATTTTATTTATTTAACATTTGTTTACCAGGAATGTCTGACTTGGAACAAAGCCAATTTTCAGTGGAGGCTCAGGGAGAAACTCTCCAGATGCATGTCTTTGTAATGTGGGAGGAAACCGCAGTACCTGGAGAAAACCCACGTGAATGCAGGGAGGACATGCAGACTCTGCACAGAAGGCACTCCAGCCGAGAATCGAACCGGAAAACCTCTTATGATGAGATGACAATGCTACTGCTACACCACTGTACAATAGGGTAAGAAATGACTTCGGCTGCTATTTTTTTGAAATTCTACTGGTAGATTATCAGCTGCATTTGCAGTAGGTTTGAGTTTTTTAGGAGTTTTTCAATGGACTTTGTGGAGATGGGCTGGAAGGAGAATGTTAACCTATTATTGCTGGGTGAGATGTCAATTGATGTTGGGTGGTTTGTTGTTTTTGGTTAGTGATAGAATGTTTTCAGTGAAATATTTGTTATTGTTCTCCAATGGTAGCTGTGCTTTTGGGTATATTATGAAGGAAGGGTTGAGTTATTGCCAAGGTGAAGAATGTTAATTGTCCAGAATTTTTGTGGATTTTTGGTTTCCACTGCTGTGGTAGCGTTGTCTCCTCACAGTTAGATGTTGCCCGTTCGATTCTCAGTTAGAGCGTCTTCTGTGTGGTGACATGCATGAATGGGCATTCCTTCGTTGAAGGTTGTGCGTTAGGCCCGGCAAGCCAGCACGTAAAAATCTACTGCCAATCATTAGCGGACTGGAGTTCCGCTGTGCCGACCCCTAACCGGGAAAAGCCGAAAGGCACAAACAAACAAACAAACTGTAAGTTGATGTAATAACTCTTTGTCTTGGTTAATTTGCTACTTTGTTCCTAATTTATTGATAGTTTTTTTTACTTTTGTCCAGAATTCCTGTGCTAAGAAGATTGGGGGTGGTGAGGAGCTGTGGTTGTACCAGTATTTTACTTTTGTCCAGTATTCTTATGCTAAGAGGGTTGGGGCATGGGGCGGTGAGGGCTGTGGTTGAACCACTGTTTTACATTTGTCCATAATTTTTCTGCTAATAGATTAAGAAAAGGAAGCTTGTCTGTAATGTCCAGATGTAGTCATGGAGTGTGTGTCTATGTGGGGGGGGGGTTTGAGGTTATCTAGGGACATGACTGCATTACTTTTTTTGTGCATAGTTCTTGTGTTAAGCTGACATGCACAAGAATGTTTATTAATTTTTGTTTTGTCTAATTGTGGTGAAAAATTAGCAGGGGGATAGCGGCTGTGAGGATGCTGTAGACTGCACATGTTTTAATGCGTACAGATACAAACTCTGTTATGTCAATATTTGTGTATACCAACAATGTTTACAACTGTCCCTGATGCTACAACATTGTTCTATAACTTTTTCCTTTGTCCAGAACCATGCTAAGACGTTAGTGGGTGGCTTAGTGGCTGTGAGAATATGGTAGAATGTATAGATTCTTGCATGTACATTACTGCAAACCCTGTTATGCAAGTATTGTTATACCAGTAATGTTTGCCTTGCATTTTTTTTTTGTTAAACACAAGTCACGTGTATAAGCACATTGTTACTGTTACGCTTTTGTCTTGTTTTACCACTTCATCCAAAATTGTGTTGAGACATTAGGGGTTGGGTACTGTGAGCATTCTGCAGAATGTACTGATGTATCAATGCATGCTAATGCATAGTTACATGTTTGCCTGATATTTTAGGTCTGTTCCTCATCAGAAATGTGGGTTCACACAATGCATGCTACTGCAAAATGTTCTACCTCTTTTAATGCATAAGTACATTGTTTCAAATGCCTAATATTAGGAGGGTGGTTAGTGGTTGTGAAAATGTTGCAGAAGGTATAGATGTTCTGATGTATACTAATGCAGACCCTAGACCCTGTTACACTAGTATTTTGTATACCAGCAATGTTTAACTCACTGATGCAATGACTTTAATTTTTTGGGTTGTCCGTAGTTATTGTGTTGAAAGGTTGGGAGTGTGGTTAGGGCCTGTGAGAATTTTGCAGTGTTCCAATGTTAGCCTGGAATATTTTTAATGAGGGGTCACGTACTATATAAGCACACTTGTCTTGATTTTGTTTTCGCTTCATCCAGAGTTATTGTGCCGAGATTTGGGGGGGGGGGGTGAGAATGCTATAGAATGTACTGATGTCTTAATGCATGCTAAAGCAAACACTGTTCTGATATCTAAATTTATAGTGATGTTTTAAACTATCCCTGATATTACACCTTGTTCTGCAGTTTTTGACTGTTTGAATTATGCTGAGAGGTTAGGAGGTTGATGAGGCCTGTGAATGTGCACAATATCCAGATGTTTTTGTTTTTTTCTTCCACAAAATTGTGGGATCATACAACACATGCTGCTGCAAAATCTTATTTTAGCATTGTTATTAGTTTATAAGCCCAGTATTTTAAATCCGTACTGTAATGCCCTTGTCTTGTGGTAGTTTTCCTTCATCTAGACTTATGGCAATGTTTAAAACTCCCTTGTTATGCCTATACTCTGTTTGGCTTGCCTAGAATTGTTAACTTGATAGGTGAGGAGTGGGGTAGGGCTGCTAGAATTCTACAATGTTGCACAATGTTTAAAGTTGCACAATGTTTAAAGTTGCACAATGTTTAAATGTTTGCCTGGTAATGTTAGACTGTTCCTTATCAAAAAATGTAGGTTTATTTTATTTTATTTTTTATTTATTTTACATTTGTTGACCGGGCTAGTCTAGCTGGAGAAAATTCCATTTTCAGTAGAGGCCCGGGGAGAAAAGCTCCACAAAAAATAAGTACATAGAGACAAAAAAAATAAATAAAAATATTAGTATGCATGTTAATGAAACAATAATAACAAACTGAACAATTTAAGATTGTTACTACAAGTGTTAATTTCTATCATACATAGTTACAAGAAAATAAGAAGCTATATGACTTAAAATTAAAGGTGCGTGAATTAATTACTTCCCCTTGCAGTTACAGTCTAGGGAAAAAAGATATTAAATTTTATACAGAGAAAACAGAGATACATGTCAGGTATGGATACAAGTAAAGTAGGTAAAGAAAAAGAGTGTAAAGAATAAGGGGAAAAAATAAAAGAGGATTAGATTATGAAAATGTATAAAGTTAGGACAGTAATAGGCAAGGAAGCGAATTAGAAGACAGTATGGGAGGAAGGGAAGAATGCCAAGTGGAGAAGTAAAGTCAGAGAAGAGGTAGTTGTAAGTAAAGTTGAAATATTGGGAATCAGGTTAATCAGGTTTGCTACAGGAGCAGAGCCAGTGATTTTGGAAGTGGAGTTTAATATTTTGTTTGAAGAGAGGCAGAGATGTAATCTTTGTTATGTTGCTTGGTAACGAATTCCATTTTGAACCTACAGAATTGGTAAAAAGGGAGTCACCAGCAGTGTTGTTTGATTTTATGGAACTAGCCAATAGCTTGCTAGATGAGCGGAGAGAGTTGAGATTATTATAGGGGATTATGAGTTGTGAGAGTATAGGGGTGTTATTTGGTTGGTACAGTATTTTGTGGGCAATGGTAAGTTGGTGGATTGCAAGATAGTTCTGATACTCTAGCCAGCCTAGTTGTTTCAAGTTTACACAGTGATGAGTTCTGTAGGTGTTACCTGTAGCGAAGCGGGCAGTGTTATTGTAGCAGGTTGTTAGTTTGTTTAGGTTGTTTTTCTTGAGGTTGGTGAAGATAGGTGAGGCATAAAGAAGAGTAGAAATGAGATGGGAGTGAGCAATCCTAGTTCTGGTAACTGGAGTAAGGAATGGTCTGATTCGATATAAGGATCCTATTTTTCTGTTGACTTGTTTTATGGAGTTGTTTATGTGTTGGTTGAAAGAGAGATTATTATCAATGGTAATACCTAACAATTTAGTGGTAGAGTCAGGTGAAATGACAGTGGCACTGTTAGAGGAGATAGAGAAGTTTAAGGGGGAGGTCCTAGAAGTGGGTGTGAAAAGGAGCAGTTTGGTTTTTTTAGCATTTAATAGGAGGAATCGACTGGAAAACCATGTTTCTATGGTATTAAAGACTTTTTGAGTAACAGAGATAAGCTCTGGGGTGGAGGATGCGGAGCAGATGAGCGTAGAATCATCAGCATATTGAATGCAAGTTACTTGAGGGATTATAGTATGAAGATCATTAATAAAGAGAGAAAAGAGAAGTGGGCCAAGAATTGAGCCTTGTGGAACTCCGATAGAAACAGGCAAAAGTGAAGAAATATGGTTGTCCCAAAGAACAGCTTGTTTTCTATTTGTGAGATAGGAATTAAACCATTTAATGGCTGGGATATCAAAAGATAGGGATTCAAGAGTATTTATTAATAAAGAGTGGTTGACCATATCGAATGCTTTGGAGAGATCAATGAAGAGGGCAGAAGAGAGTAGGTTGTTATTACGGTTCTGATTAATAGTGTCTACAAAGGAAAGCAGGGCAGTAGTAGTACTATGATGTGGTCTAAAACCATGTTGAGAGTTTGCTATTATGTTGTGAATAGAGAGATGTTGTACAAGTTGATGGTGGATACATTTCTCCATAATTTTAGCTAAAGGTGAGAGGAGAGCAATAGGTCTATAGTTAGAGTATTCTAAGGAGTTTCCACCTTTATGAAGTGGGATAATATGAGAGACTTTCCAGATATCTGGGATGTTTCCTTCTTTGATTGTCCTATTTATGAGTATAGATATAGGATATGCGATAACCTTAGCAGCCTTTTGTAGAAAGAGTGAGGGGAGCTTATCAGCAGAGGGGGTACAGGGTTTTAGTTTGTGCAGGAGTCTGTATATGTAAGATGTGGAGACAGGTTGTAGAGAGAATTTAAAGGTAGAGTTTGTTAGGTTACTTGGTGGGTTTAAGTTGTTGGCATTTAGTTGTTTAGCTAGAGCTTGGATAGTTTCAGTGACGAAAGAGTTAAAAGCGTCTGCAGTTTGCTGGGGGGTATCAGGGTCAGCATTAATAGGGGAAGGTGTTTTGGAAGTACCTGGGGAGAGAAGTCTATTGACAGAAGACCAGAAAAGTTTAGAATTATTGACATGGGTTTGTTGTAGTTCTTGGTAGAATTTATTTTTGTCAGATATTATTGCCTTTTTAGTTAGATTTCTGAGCTGGCGGAAGTGTAGAAGATCTAGGTTATTTCTATGGGATCTCCATGAGGCCCAGACTTTATTTCTGGTGAGAATAAGTTTTTGGTTTCATGGGAGGCAAGGGGCAGTATTAGATTTCATTCTAAATACGTTCAGGAGCATAATGAGTTCATTGTGTGGTTGCTTCGCTCTTTGCAACCCATCTACAGGGTGCAGTGCATGCCCTGCCAAAATCTCTGTTCTAGTTAAGAACATTGTTTTAAATTCCTAATTATGCCTTTTGGCTCATTTTCCTAGTTCGCTTCATCTAGCATTATTTTGTTGCAACTTATGGGTGTGGTGGTGCTCTGTGAAATTCGCAGAATGTGCTGTTTTACTGCATGCTAATGCAAGCCCTGCTGTATTCCAGTATCTTCTAGGGTTCTCTCATAGCAGTGTTTGAAACTGTTCATATGTCATTTTTTATCCTCTTACCAATTTTTGGCTTTGCCACATATTGTGGGACTGTTTCAGGGTATGCTATACATGGCTTCAGGCCATGGCTCTGGCACCAGCTATCTGTTTCGTGAGTCCCTTCTGAAGGATATCAGTGTCCGATGCACTTTCCACTATGGCCCAGTTTGCAGTCATCTGCAAACTTTGTCAAAAGTCCTCCCATGTTGGCCTGTACTTCTGAAGTAGATGCCAAACAATAGGCCAAGGACCGAGCTGTGGGACACCACTTGACCTTGGAGTCTGACACAGCGCCAGCAACTCTAACCCTGTGGGTTCTGTCCTTAAGCCAGTTTGCAACCCATCTTGTGACATATGGGTTTACATTTAAGCTGGTAGTTTTCTACAATACCCGAGTGGGGTATTGTGTAACTTTGCAAGGTCAAGGTAGGCTGTATGGACTGCCTTTCCTCATCAATGGCCTTGGTGACTATTTAAGAAGTCACCAAGTTCAAAAGGCATGATCTTCCCTTGACAAAGCCAAACTGGGTCGGGTCCAATGTCTGCAAGTCCCTATATCTTTGTTTATGAGCTCCATTATGATCCTCTCCATAGCTTTGCAGACTAGACTTGTTAAGCTTATGGGGCGGTAATTACCAGGGTCCGTGGGCCACCTTTGTGGAGTGGGACCACAGTTGCCGCCCACTCCTTGGGCACGTATCCTGTGGTAAGGCTGAGATTAAACAGCTGCCTTATGGGGTTTAATTCCTCATTTAGCTCGTGTAGCACACAGCCGGGACACCATCCGGTCCCATTGATGCTGTGTTTTTAGCTTTAGAGAGAGCAGCTTTCACCTGCATTTGAGATTTCCGGGAGGCTACACTCGCTGGGATAGTTATCTCTCCTTTAGGGGAGGGTGAAGTTTGCACTGAACCTGTCTGCCAGTATGTTGGCACAATGTCTGTGGAGTTCAGTGATTTTGTATCATTTTGAACAATTCTGAGCATATCTAGGGTTTCCACAGGTTCCTAACACTCTTCTTCAAAGGCTATAGTTGTCCTTTAGATCCATGGCAATTTTCTAAAATTGGCCTTAGTTGATTTTATGAGTGCTACATTTTCTAACGTAATGATCAGGGGTGACTTCCTTTTATGGATTTTGTTCTATCATGTAATAACTTTCTCCTCACAGTATAAAGTTTGTTAATGGCTGGGGTCCACCAGACTGGGCGTTTGCCCTTTAATGTAAGAGTCTTGGTTTTATTTGGGAGTTGCCTGATCATGCAATTCCTGGAGGTGTTCATAGAAGGCATTTATGAGGCTTCCATGGCTTGGAGTTGTGGTTTCCTCTAACCAGAGACAGAGGATACCACACCAGTCTTAGTAGTGTGAAGTTTGCTTTAGAAGTTCTTCACTATGGTCTTTGTTTGGGGTGGGGGCGGATGTGGATTTCCAGTAAGTTAGTTTATGATCAGAATCTCACCAATGAGGATGGAGCTTCAGGGTGTGGAGCATTTTGTCCATGTTTGTGACACAATGGGATCTAGTATATTTTTCTCTCTGTGGGAGCAGTGACTAGCTGTTCCATGGCATTAGTTATGAACTCAGGAACCCGTTCAGGCTAGAAAGTTAGGGCTTGAGTAATGTTCCCAGTCTATATTCGGGTAGTTGAAGTCACCCAATATGATGGTGTTTGGAGATACATTTATACCTCCAGTGTCTTCAGGAAGGCTGTGTGGGGTTCCTGAGTTTGAGAGGGTGGCCTGTAGCATGCTACAATTTGTAGAGCAGTTTTGCCTATTGTTAGTTGCACCTGGATGGTTTCAGCTTCATGCCACCAACCTGGAGGTGTGTATCCTTTATGAATATGGATACACCTCCTTTTGAGGTCCGGGTTTTGGGGCGGCATGATATGAGGTATCAGACTCAGGAGACTCTGTTACCTAGCAAGTAAGAGTTAAGTCAAGCAGACATACTTTGTTACCTAGCAAATAAGAGTAAAGTCTTTAGTTAAGACTAGCAGACATACTTTGAGTACAATGTTCCTGGGTATGCTTCACAAATAGCTGTGTTCCTGGGTGAGATTCAGCGGGAGCTGGTAGGAGAGCTACTTTGCAGAAACAGGGAGAACCAGGGAAGAACAGGCAGGGCAGTAGCAGGTAGTCAGAGTAGAAGTAGAACTCAGAGCTAAAATATAGGAGAGAGAAAGACAGGTAGTAAGGAGTGCAATATTAAAAACAATATTAAATAAAACATCATAGTATGGAGGCAAGACAAAAACAGGCAAACCATAAAATATGCATTAGATTACTTTAGAAGACATTCAGGAAAATAATAGGCAGCACAGCTAAAATGCTTATAAAGTTTCTATGCTGTATGCAGTTTGTTGTAAAACAATAGCGTACATGTGCGGCCGGTGTACAGATATAGAATACAGGCAGATAATATGAGAAATGCAAAGATCGGTGGGTCTCAGGCTAAGCTCTGGCAAGGACTGCCAGGTAGTACCTAAATACTAGGAAAGGCAGCAGCGTAGCTTCAGTAAGAGCGCAGGAAAGAGGAGGGCATTTTGCAGCTTCTGTAAAATTATTAATTAAGTAGCTAGAGGACCGAGGAGTCTAACTGTGAAGGTTAATTGAAGGAAGAAACAAAAGTAATCCTTATGACTGCTTAAAATGGGCCACCATGTATCAAAAACGGGGCTTTATATTAAAGGCTAAAAAGAACCATCAGGTTTGGGAGGCCCCCGTGCAATTACACTGACTAGCAAGGATTTAAAGGAGGAGATCACAGAACAAGCACGCTAAGCGCTATGGACGCTACTACGTACTTTACTTTTTATATTGCAGGCTAAAACGAACCACTTGGTTTAGGATGGCCCACGTGCAATACGCCGACCAGCAAAGAGTAAGGAAGGCAGTGCAGTGCATGCCCCTGCAAAATCTGTTCTAGTTAAGAACATTGTTTTAAATTCCTAATTATGCCTTTGGCTCATTTTTCTAGTTTACTTCATCTAGCATTATTTTGTTGCAACATGGGTGGTGGTGTCTGTGAAAATTCGCAGAATGTACTGTTTTACTGCATGCTAATGCAAACCCTGCTATTCCAGTATCTTTAAGGTTCTCATAGCAGTGTTTGAAACTGTTCATATGCATTTTATCTGCAATTTTTGGCTTTGTCAATTGGAATTATTGTGAGGTCAGGGGTAGGTGCTGGGAGAATGTTGTAGAATGGTTGCCTGATTTTTGGTCTGTTCCTGCTCACAAAATGATTGCATAACACAATGCTGAGGGCTGAAGTTACTAGCAAAAATAGACTTCATGTTCATATCCTCCACATAATGCATGCTGCATTCCCTGGCTTTATGCTTTTGTCCACAGTTCTTGTGCTAAGGGGGTGTTTGTGGGAATGTGTATCTCCTGATGTTGGCACTTCTATGTCCCTCACAAATGAGGTTTTCTAGCAAGTCTATGATTTTACTCCTTTGTTCTAACAATGATTTTGGTTCAAGTGTGTGCCAAGAGATTGAGAGATAGTGGGCAGGTGTATGAAAATGTTGTACATTTCATGCAGTGCCTGTCATTGACACTACATTCCTGAATTTTGACTGGTTAGTAATAAAAGTAAGAATAGTTTTTGGAAATGTCTTTTTTGCTCCATGACTTTTTTCTTGCCTAATTATTTGGTGTGTTCCCCTTAAAACTTGTGACTTTCCTTCTAGCTATTTGTTGTTTCAGACTTTAGTCATTTGTTCCATGGGGCTTATAATAACAATATTTTACATATTTTGGGGTCTCTTCACATGTTTGGGGGAATGAAAGGGAGAGAATTGTGTAGAAAAGCTGAGGTTCACCTCCAGTGTTTGGTATTTAACTTAAAACTGTAACTTGGGCCTTTCTCTTTTTTTTTTTTTTTTTTTTTGCCTATTGGTCAGTCATTCTTGCCTGCGATGCAATAGTGAGCATTTTGTAATACATTTCAGTTGTGCCTGTTGCCTACATTAGTTTTTTCCTACTGGTTACTGTTACTCAGCAGTTCTTCTGTGTACGGTAAAATACTGCATACTGTATAGCTTGTGTTTATGAACAGCATTCAGTATTAGGTTAGGGATTCTTTTGTGCCTACAGTCATACTAACATGACTTTTTGGAACCTTATCCATTTTTCTGGTTTATATGCTGGAGTTTTACTGTGACCCTCTCCTTGTTCAGCCTGTGAGTGGGGCGCCAGTGTGTCTGACTATGGAATCACCTATGACAAGTATGTTTGGTGTTGTATTTGTCCATGGGCTGTGACTGCTTTGCACACTGCTTGTCTGGTCTTGCCAGTCCTGAGTTGAGAGAGCTCAGCCTCCAGTTTGGCTAAATAGCTGCATACATTGCCTCAAGATTCCCAGATTCACCAGCTGGACCGAGAGGAGATTGACAACTGACCTTGATATCACTAGTGATCCTTGGTGTGGCAACGTCAGTTTTTTGCTTAACTGGAATGCATTTTTGCAGTGGTCTCATCAAGATGTAGTTGTAGATCATATGTTTGGGGTTATTTCCTTTTATTATGACTTTTTGTAGAAGTAGTACTGATATACAGTAGAGGATGCTTGGAGAGTAAAGCACAATAGTGACGTATAGTTAGTGATTGTATTATATAAGCAGTGGAGGCAAGTTTCAGTGTGTTAAAGGAAAGATTGTAAGTTTGTAGCTTGTGCCTACAGTTTACACTGGTTGGCTAGCTTGGAGTTTGTATTTCACATGGCAATGGCCAGGTCAAAGATGAGGGTTTACTGCAGTGAGTCATTTTAAGTAAATCTGATGGGTAACATTCCACTATTGTCATGGGTGGAGTTTCTGTGTAAACTGGAAAATGCCATCCTTAGAATGTGTTCAGAATGCTAACGTTTGTCATTATGCAGTCCGGGTAGGTCAAAGAAAGTGGCAATAACATATAACTGAAGTGTAGTGCTTTTTACTAACAGTTTGAGAAGATGACAGAATGTCTGCATGTGTAGTAATTCTGCTTCTCTTTCCCAGTTAGAGATGAAGTATACATATTTGTCAGGAGCAGCAAAAAGCTTCAGCAGCAGAGGAAAGGCCTGCCTTCAGGACAACTCGATGGCTCTGCATTACAACCTGCTCACTGTGAGGCCTGCATCCTTGCGATAGAAGTGACCACTCTGTTGTGGCTGCACCACAGGCTGCCTCCTATGAACCTACAGCCATTACCATGGGCAAAGGTATGTCAGCTAATGCAGATTCAACTTTAGAGGTGTTGCCTGGATCACCAGAGTTTGACACAGAAGGAGCCCATATTTCTGTAGTGACAGATCTGGCCTATGACTTGCAGGGAGTGTCAGGTATATCTTTTGAGGATCTAGGAACTTGGCCAGATTTGATAAGGGATAAGTTTAGGGTAGCTGCCATTCAGCATGGACCTGTGCAATTGGTGTTGCCACAGTTCCCAGACAGTCAATGAATAGAAAAAAGATTTACATCTGAGAACTGTTTCCATGTGCTGCCTAATGGTGAGAGAGCAAAACGCACTTGTTTGACATATTCAGTGTCAAAAGATGCACTGTTTTGCTTTGCATGCAAATTGTTTGTACGTTCTAATCATCTTCTCAGGTTAGGTGGTTACAGAGCATGGAGAGAGATGTCCAAAGCTTTACACACCCATGACCAAGCACCAAGAAGTGGAAGGAACTGGACAATAGAGTAAAGATTAAGCAGACAATGGATGATAAGAGACAAGCAGTGGGTGAAAAGGAAATAACTTACTGGCGTGGTGTTAGAACGCATTACAGCTATTGTCTAATACTTGGTGGAATGGAACATGGCATTCCATGATACAAGTAATGCAATGGCAATTTCTTAGGCCAATTGCAGCTTTTGTCACAGTTTGATTCTGTCATAGGTGAACATTTGCATTGTATTAGGAATAAAGAAGCAATGGACCACTATCTTGGGAAGGACATACTGAATGAAATTATCCAGCTGATTGCAAATGCTGTATTAAGGACCATTGTAGTGAAGGACGCTAGTTTTTTTTTTTTTCCGTGATTCTTGGCTGCATGCCAGACATCAGCAATCCAGAGCAAATGACTGTAGTAGTTAGGTATGTGGATATTTCAAGGACTCAAGCCAAAGATGAGGAAGACTTTCTGGGATTTATGCCTGTAAATGATGCAACTGGGGCAGGACTTACAGAAGCACTTCTTCAGACTCTGCAAAATCATCAACTGGACATTAACGACTGCCGAGGACAAGGGTATGACAATGGCAGCAACATGAAAGGGCAACTGAAGTGCAGGCCCAGATAAAACTAATGAATTCAAGAGCTTTATGTGCCATGTGTCTGTCATAATTTAAATCTTATAGTTAGTGATAGGGCACATTCATCACTACAGGCAGTGTTGTTCTTTGGATGTCTGCAGAATATTTACGTACTCTGTTCAGCATCAATGAGCTGATGGCAGATCTTGAAACGGCACATAAACCTCACTCTCAAGCCACTGTCGGAGACTCAGTGGGAATGCAGGATAGACTCTGTCAAGGCAGAAAGATTTCAGTTGAAGGGAGTTGTGGAAACATTACAGGAGATAGGTGAAAAACAACGACAAAGTGATGTGCAACATATCAACAGCAAAGGGGACTGTGCTGCTGGGGACTTGTCATGTACCAATTTTATGTTTAGTGGTTTGGTATGATGTGCTGACAGAGATAAATCCTTTAAGCAAAGTTCTGCAGAGTCCATCTGATATTTCAACATGTGTCAAAGTGCTGGCATCAACTATGGACCTGTTGAAGAATTAGAGACAGGATTTCGACATGATATGGGTGAAGCCTCCAAGATAGCAGAGGAACTGGATGTTGGCATCACATTACAAGAAAATACACGGAGGAAAGTAAAGTGCTTCTTTGACTATGAAGGAAAAGACGAGACTGTACAGGATCCAGTGGTAAAACTACATGTAGAGTTTTTCAATGTGCTGCTGGATACAACAATCGAATCATTTACTGACTGGTTTGAGCAGCTTTCAGAGCTTGATAAGACCGTTGGATTTTTGGCAAATATTAAAGCCTTGAGTGATGTTGCAGATGACACATTTCTCCAACACTGCGAGGCTCTGAAAGAACAAGTGACTAACAGGATAAGTGGCCACTGTGACAGTGATGATTCAGACATGATGAACCATCACCACTGACTGTTAAATCTCCTCATTCACAACCACTTGCAAGACATATATATAAATACTTATGTTTCACTGAGCATTTATTTGACTGTACCTGATACTATGGCTACTGCAGAATGCAGCTTTTCTAAACTAAAACTCATATATCTACTGTGATGCCCCTGCACTGGCTCAGTAATCAAGGAGCCTCAATCCTCACCACTGGCAACAGATATGGGATGCACACACTGGGAGGATGACAAGTACACACACAGTAAAGTGCAATTTCCCTTAAGAGCACACAGAGACCACAGTCAGTCTGGGGCTGGTGTCTCCCTCTTTCTCCAGATCCCCAATAAGACTCCCCACTGGCACAGCTATAGAGTTAAGATCTCAGCTGAGGGGCCAGACCAAGATCTCCAACACCCTCTCTGTCCAACCAGTGATTTGTGTCCCTGCTCAAGTAGTTGACACACACAGTTTGATATTTGATTTATATACACACACACACACACACACACACACACACACACACACACACACACACACACACACACCTGGGGAAGGCTGGCACAAGTTTGCTAGCTATGCCCCTTCTGCCTAGACTATAAGATAGTTTCCACTGCCACTAACCCCTACTTATCCGCTACTATAAGGCTCTTACAAAGGGTGTCCATAGGTTCATAGTTCCAATCCTACTGTTTAATGTGGTTCCCTATTATATAAGCGAATGCTTAAAATAGAGAATGCTATTTTGTTGATCATATTAAATTTAAATTGAAGTTGAGAAATCCCAAAAACACAGAACAGCATTTTTTTTTCCCAGGGGAAAAAATCACTGGGCCATTTTTGGGACTTTGCCATTTCTTCCACTGTGGTAAGATCTCAGAGTTGGTATATTTAAGTAGGGTGGTGTGGGCTCAAAGCCCCCCACAACGGGGGTGTGGGTTGCAAAGCCCCCCGCTTTATTTTGTGTTTTTTTTTTTTTATTATGGAGCATGTTCCGTGTGTTTGGCATTTTGCCATTTCAATTGTTTAGGGTTGATTATACAGCGTTCGCTATTCTAAGCATTCACTGTTATAATATAGACCCATTTAATGTTACTATTAATCCAAATGGTAGTCTGACCAAGACTTGCAAGGCTATTTAGAAGTGGCATGTACAGTGTCACCAAATACATATGCAAGTACTCTAAGAGTTTTAATATGTCTCTCAAAACTCATCCACAAAGATAGGTTTAAATATATTTAATAATTAATAATAAAAGAGCAAGACAATACTCAGTAAAATCAACACAGTAACTTCAGAGTTTCAGAAAATATTTTAAAACAGCATTCCAGAACAGTCTCAAATACAGAAAACATCTAAACTAGTCTTTACTATATTCCTATCTATACCTAAGTGAGATAGTATGCCCTAAATCTTACAGCAAGGCAAGTGCAGATGGTGATGTAGATGAGTGGATGTTCTTCCTAGGCCCAAGGCAAAATACAAAATATACAATCTGTCACCAAGAGAGTTCTTTAATATCACATTTTACTGCTGGGTTAGCTTGGATGACATCACTTTTTTCACCTGAATTCAGTTCCCAGACTAAAGCAGAAACTAACAAAATTTAACATCTCTGTGTTAAAAATACATCTCTCAGATGTTTGCAGATCTTGGAAGTAGTAAAACAATAAAACACTTTTAAATTTGAAACCTAGTGATTATTAATACATATCTCTCAGATGTTTGCAGATCCTGGAAGTAGTAAAACAATAAAACACTTTTAAATTTGAAATCTAGTGATTATTTCTCTTTCAAGACAATACAAAAACTTCTAGCTCTAGACATTGTGTCTGCTACTGAACTGAAACTGAGAGATAACATCTTTTGTTTATGGCCCAGCTATAACCTCAACTATTTTTAAGTTTTGCAGGTTAATCATCTATGTTCCAGCAGGGTACACTGTGGATACATCTTAGTTCAGTACATAACATATAGTTATGTATAAATCAGATAAATATTCACAAATGACATAGAATTATTTACAAAATTCCAGTTAGCTGGCCTGGTAATATTTCCCTATATCACATCTACATTTGTCAATGAGTTAGGAGAGACTTTCAGACTTAGCTGTGTTCTCAGCTGAGCATGAAGTGGGACAAAGTGTATCACATGGCAGCCTCAATGAAGACTTTGTCCAGAAGAAAATTTATAAGATCCCAGTAAAACTCTATGTATGTGCTCATATTTCCTTTTCAATAATCTGTTATAATGCGGTAAAGCAGTAAATTTCAGGTAACATCTTAGCATGGCTTGGATAGTGCTGTGTATTCACTAATTTTTTGCTTACCCCAGCAGGTAAGACCAAGTAGCACAATGGGGATGAAACTAGCAGGATGTTAGGCAAAGGCAGCGAGGAGTGGTAGGTCTCATCCTGAGGCCAGGACAGTTGTGAGCAGCAGGACTCATCGGGAGGCTAGGACAGTTGGAAGTGGCAGGACTCATTGGAAGTCTAGGACAGAAGCACAGGAAGAACAGATAAGTGGCAGCAATCCAAAAAGCTGAGGATGTAACTGCACATTGAAGATGAATGACACTCTGATGGTATTGACTTCACCTGTTTCTTTCTGGGTTTGAATCTGCCTGTTTCAGACTCAGTAATCCACATTGCTCTATTATGCTTTGCTTTGCTTTAAGTCTGACTCCAGCTCCATAATCCCCATGGCTCTCTTGTGTGTTTCTTTGGGTCTGAGTCTGCCTGCCTCAGACTCAGTAATCCCCATGGCTCTCTTATGTGTTTCTTTGGGTTTGAGTCGACTGCTCAGGCTTAGTAATACCCATGACTTTTTCTTGAGTTTGTTTGAGTTTGAGTCTGCTTCAGGCTCTGTAATCCCCATGGATTTCCCTTGTATGTCTTGTGCATCTGTAGTCTTTTCTATGCCCATTCCATAACTGTGTTGTGTACCTCTGCAGTGTGACTGTTCAGCATGTCAGTAACTGTCTTCTTGTGTGATGGGGTCAGTTTATCTAATGTTGCTTGTTTCAGTCTTGTCATCGTCTTGTGTTTGAGAGTGGTGTCTAAGTTCTGTTTTGTGGTAGTGCTGCCTTAGTCTTGTGTGGGTTTCTGTGCAGCCTTGCAGTAGTTTTGTCCTGGTCTTGTCTCTGTATTTTGGGGGTGGGTGCCTCTGTCCTGTGTGGGTGTTAATGTTCAGTCTTGCTGTAGTGCTGCCTTTATCATGTGTGGGTGTCTGTCCTGTATGCAAGAGTCTGTCTTGGTGTGCTACTGTCCTGTGTGAAGGAGTCTGTGTGGGTGTCTCTGTTCAGCCTTGCTGTATTGCTGTCTTTATCTTGTCTTGTCTGTGCTGTGTGTGGGAGTCAGTGTGGGTGTCTTTGTGTGGGAGGCAGGGTGGGTGTCTTTGTGTGTGAGTCAGAGTGGCATTTTTGTGTGGGAGTCACTGTTGGTGTCTTTGTCTTTGTTTACCTCTGTGGGACTGGCTACCTTGATGCGGTACAGAGGCTTGCCTTAAAGTAACAACATTGCTACTAAATGCCAGTCGGTGTGGGTGTATTTGTGTGGGTGTCTTTGTGTACGTCTATGGGACTGGCTACCTTGCTGCAGTACAGAGGCTTGTTGTAATGTAATAACATTACTACTAAATGCCAGCCATAGCTCTCAGTCTTATGGCACAAAATCTGGACAAAATAATAGATAGTGGGGGTACAACCCCAAAGATCAGGACAAATTTTACATATTGCGCTTATGAACTTAAAAAAGTTGCTAGAATAAAAGGTGCTACCATACATTTTCTGAAAGAAATTAAGTTAAACTCAAATGTCTGTCATTTAATGAATTCAGTCCTCAATGATTTGCCACAAAAAATCCAGAAAACTACAAATTTGGACCCAAAGTGTCACATCTGGCATTCTGTGAAAATCTGGACATTCGAGGAGTATGCAGTCAGTGTCTGCACCTGTGAGTGGCTACCTTGCTGTGGTACAGGGGTTTGTCATAATATAACATTGGTACTAAATGCCAGTCAGTATGCATGCACATGTGAGCAGCAACCTTGTTGTGGTACAGGGGTTTGTCATAATGTAATGTAACATTGGTACAAAATGCCAGTGTGTACCTTGGCACATCAATTCTTAATGATCTGAATGGAATGAGACTATAGTGGTTGTTAAATGGTACTGTATGATCTTGACAGGGAAGGGGTGCAATGGCAATGTGGTTAAACTTTACATTCTCCCAAGTAGGGCCCCAAAATGCTAGCACCGACCCTGCTTTGCCTGAAGTGCTTATATTTTTTATATATACGGGGAGAGAGCTTTACTGCATTTTTAATGGAGCACTCTGTTATCCCTAAAGCTCCATGAGGATGGAGTTAGAATATCCATTAATTTCATTATTCAGGAGGTGATCAGCACTAGTGGGGCCCTCATCAACTGGGGATCAAAGATTTTCTGCATAGCCCTGTCTTTCCTCCCTATATATGCCTGCTATGTTCCACGGAACTGGCAATGTGAATCCTCATGGACATGCCACCCATTTCTAGAGATTCTCTAACTACCATGGATTCTAAAAAAGCATCCACACCCCAGACTCCCCAGACAGATAAGTAGACTTTACTTTATTGTTCCTTTTACTCCCCCCATACAATGTTGCCAGCACCTGAACTATTAATCTGACCCAAGACATCTTGGTTATGCTCAGTGCTTTATCCATCTCTGCCAAGGAGATGGCTGTATCAGCATTTTTAGATATGCTGGTATGTATTACATCTGTGGAGTGAAGGAATTCAGCATGAATTCTACCTTATTTGTTTATATTATCAAACCTGCATATTATTGATCTAAGATGAATGTTAGACTAAATGAACTGATAGCAGAGCTGGTAATGCCCCCAAAGAAGGAAAACCCACATTAGATGTGTCATCTGAAAACTTTAGTGCATGACAAAAAAGGTCTTCTTCTTTCAGATTTTTTCTGGTTAGGGGTCGCCACAGTGGATCACGTGTCCGCTCATGATTGGCAGTGGAGTTTTACAGTGTCGAGTTGCCAGCCTGGTGCCCAACCTTCCATGGAAGGCACACACATGCACGCACTCACGCCTAGGGCCAACTTAGAGTATCCAATCCACCTAAAGCATGTCTTTGGATGTGGGAGGATACCGGAGCACCCGGAGGAAACCCACGTGACCACAGGGAGGACATGCAGTACATGTTTAGTTTCTCTCTGTGAAGTAGCAGAGAGATCAGTGAGACTGCATAATATTCAACATTTATAATGCCAGATTGCCAGCCTGGCATTATTTAGGGCTATGCATAGCCACAACCATATTTACATAATGATTTTATTATGACTGGTTATCTGTCAGATGGTTAATGATTAATGATGTGTCCTAGAACATTACAAAGTACAAAAAAAAACCAAACAAAAAAAAAATGAATGCACTGCTGAAGAAGGGGTGTAGTTGAAACTTCAGTAGTTTGCATTATCAGTTGAACCAGGCAGTTTGATAAAATGTGTAATTATTTGCCAAATAGTAGATACAGAGCTGATTGGCTATGAAAGAATGAATAAGAAGTGATCTGTAAACAAACCTAGTTTGCGCTGTGTTTAAAGTAAGTGATTATGAAGTAATGTTTCTCTAGAACAACTGGGGTCAAGGTTCAAGGAATAATGCAATTAGTAGAAAAAAACAATTCTGAATTCATAAATGTCCTGGCTGAAAATGGGCTACCATAAAAGTGAAAAATAATTACTTTTGAGCAAATCACTAAGAGATTTATTTGATTTTCTGCCATGTATGTCTTAAAGAAAAAAAAAATACTTGGATGAATGAGTGGATGAGATAAAAAAAGAAGTTGTAAATCCTGGGGCTATCTGAGTCACATACATTTTATAGTTCACATTAATGAAGATTAGGGGCCTAAAGCACAGGTTTTCAGACACTGCCGTACTTAACCTCTTTAAAACCACAGAACAGTCCTTGAGCCACCCTTCACTCTCAAATACTCAACTTTCTCAAGCAAACATCATACACTGCATTTTACACAAGGAGTCCACCCAGCACCTTCAACAGACTTGCCCTTAAAATGATGTTGATCTAGGTTGCTGCATTCTGCTTTTACTTTTTTATATACATTTGGATTGGCCATTTATTTACTACCAACCATATTCATTTAGCATAATCCTGCATCTAAAACCTACAGAAAAACTAATATACATTTTTTAATAATCCATCTTTATTGAGTGTCCAAACATCAACACTAAAGACATTTAACATGGCAAATAACAATCAAAAAGAAAAGGTCTATTTAGAGAATAATTAATATTTTAACTAACAACACTTTCAAACTTTCGGGAGTTTCCCTAAAAACAGTAGTTTCCTTCTTGGGGATGCCAGCCTCACTATTTGAAAATCTGGGAAGCACCGGCCTTGAGAAATGTCTGCACATGCTATTTTCATGGTTTATGTAGCACAATAGTTATATTCAAGCTGACTGATAAAAATAGAATACTCTATCAAAGGTAAAGCAGAAGCAGTTATAAAAAAAGTTTTGCAGCAATCAGTACTAGGACTACACATTCAGTACACTTTATCAAAGCAATAAATGTAATAAAAACATGGGCCGGATTCAATATAGCCTACACTAAGTGTACACAATATGTATTTGATAAAATTCTTATCACATTTTTTGTGCTTTCTAGTAACTCAGAAAGATTACATTAATTGCACATGTAGTCTACACTTTGTGGTAACCTTTATGAATCCCAGTCAATATTTAAAACTGCAAGAATATCAGTAGGAAAACTGAAATTAGGAGGAAGAAGGTGTGTGTTGTCTGTGTTGTCTGTTCAGTCAGAACAGTGTATACTTAATAGGGCTAGATTCAATAAAGCCTACACTAAGCGCTTTCATCCTAAAAACAATAAGGACTTTGTCAGAATCAATTTCAATTAAAAGGAAAGCCAATACATACATTAAGTAATTAGCCGATTAAATAAACTATGTATAATTTAAAGGTATCATAACCTAAAAAAACAACTTGAACTACCTGTGATGCCTGTGCCCTGGCCCAGCAATCAAGGATCCTCAATCCTCACCACTAACACCAGAGAGGACATCTCATATATGAGGAAAGGATAACAAATACACACAGTAAAGTGCAATTTCCCTTAAGAGCACACAGAGATCACAGTGAGTCCAGGGCTGGTCACTCCCTTGCTCTCCATATCCCCAATAAGACTCCCTACTGGCACAGCTATAGGGTCCAGATCTCAGCCAGCTGGGCAAGTTAAAATCTCCAGCACCCTCTCTGTCCAACCAGTGCTTTGTGTCCCTGCCCAAGTAGCTGACACACACACACACTTTGAGATAAGTTTATACAACCACACAGACACTTCTGGGGAAGGTTGGCACAGGTCCCCAGTGCCCCTTTTACCCAGACTATGCGGTAGTACCACTGGCCACCATGCAGCTAATACTTATCAGCTACTCAAAGGCCCTTAAAAGGGTGTCCAATTATTACTGTGCAATATTATTATCCAATTGGTGGTATAACTAAGCAGTCAAGGCTTATTAGAGTGACTTGGTACAGGATCCTTATATACATGAAATATACTCTTAGAGCTTAACTTATCTCTACACAAACCAGCCACAGTTAAAAGGTTTTAAAATATTTAATAATAAATAACTAAAACCACAAGACAATACTTTCTACTACACAGTGCTAGACAAGAGTTCAGTGATCAGAGAAATACTCAAAATAATTCAGTAGTACAGTTCTGACATCACAGAAAAACACTTAGACTAATCTTTCTAGTTCCTAGCTATTTCTAATGAAACACAAGTCTAAGATAACTTACATATGAGCAAGACAGTGCCGTGAGTTGGATGATCAAGACAAAAATGCTTAATATTCTCTGGTTCTCTCTGTTTAAATTGAAATTGCAGTTTTGATAAACATTACTTCTTACACTTTCCTGGTGTTCCCAGGCTAATAGATACTACATATTTTTTATATTGCACCTGCAGGAAACTACAGCCATAAAAGACATTCCATATGTAAACTCTAGTAATTATTCCTTAAGTTAAAACAATAGGCAGGATGCTTCACTCCAGACTCATCGACTCCAAATTCTAACTTCTTCAAAGGGGGAGACATGAAATAATTCTAACTTTAAAGGACAGACAAGAAATGTTTGACTTAGCTTTCTTTACATCAGAGGGCAATGTTGCTACATTGTTTTAAGTTCAACATTTCACAGCATATTCTTTCATTTAAGAAAACAAGCTTGTAGTTCAACATTCATATTTACAAATGATAGAATTATCTGCACAATTCTATCTGGCTAGGCTGGCAGTCTTCATCTATCTTCACCCAATCTTCACACTACCAAGTAAATACATGCAGATAAATACTATGCAAGTATAATATAAATAAGTAAATGAATATGACATTAAATAAAATTAGACCTAGAATTTAAACTAGATTGAAGAGAGATGCTTTCATTAATGTCAGGGGACTGGCCAGCATGCAGTCTCAATTGCCATTTTACTTTTTCTTCAAGCAGAAACTTGAAATTGCCACCCCTGGGATTGGTCCTAACTTGCTCAAGAATCGCACATTTAAATAACTGCTATTAGGACTATTACTAATATGTTTGAATAAAGCATTACTAGTATTATGTTTACTCATCTGATAGGAGTGTTCTTTCAGTTTTGCCCACATAAAAAGCAGGGCACTATGAATATTTATCCAGATATATTACCCCCTTAGATTGGCAGTTCCTTTTAATAAAATGAACTCTTGAGCAAATGTCATTTTCTAATATAAACTATCAGCTTCCAGGATAAATGAACATCAATACAATATTACTATACTGGTCCCTTTCAAATCTTTATTTGATATTATGGCCTGCTTTATATACAAAGGAAGGACTGTTCCCTAAAAGCTGATAAATTTCAGGATTACCCTTAAGAATATTCCAGTTCTTCTTAAAATTATTTTTAATTTATTTTGCCCGTGGGCCATACTCTAAAATTAAAGCCCTTTGTAATTGCTATTTTCTCCCACTCTATCAACGTTAGCTAAGCCAGTCCCTAACAGGGGTTTAAACTTCTTGCCCTGTCATCCTGGCAGCCCTAATGAACTGCCCTTTAAGAATACTTTTTTTTCTGACTAAATGAATGACTACTAGAAAACTTTAAAAATGAGTTACTATAAGGTGGCTTTCTATAAACATTTGATTTAAAGCCACTTCCAGTATTATGAATCATTGTGTCCAAATTGTGAATATTTTCCTTACTGGTACTATATGTAAATTTAAAAAAGATGTGTTATTAATGTATTCAATAAAACTACTAATATCTTAATCTGAACCATTCCATAAAATAAAAATGTGATCCAGGAATCTAATGTACAATTTAATATATTTAAGAAACAACTTCCAAAGATCTAGTCTGACTCCCATTCAAGGAGCACTAAGTTAGCATAAACAGGGGCACAGGAAGCACCCATGGCAACATCCTTAAGTTGTTTAAAGTACTCCCCTTCAAAGAAAATATAATTATTATCTAAAACCAAAGACATAAATCAGAAATCAAATTAATTTTGTCATTGTTAAATGGCGTAAATATAGCCAGGCTATATAATCCATTCCTTCACCCTTGGGTATAGAGGTAAACAAGTCCACCATGTTGACAGTCAAAGTAATGTTCTGGGTCCAAAGATCTAGTTTCAGTATCACTAAAAAAATCCCAAGAGTCAGTGATCATTTGGTCCACTTTGTTGTAAATAAGTTTTAAACATCTGTCAATGACTAAACCAATAGGATACGTTTTAGACCCACATCCAGCCACTATCAGTCTAAAAGGTGGTTTATCCATGTTTTTGTGGATTTTTGGGGTACCAAAAATGGTTGCTATGACTGGATTCTTAACTCTCAGAACATTGTACATAGCCAAAGAAATTCTGTGTTCTAATAAGTATTCTTCAAGAAAATAATCTATTTGTCTGTAATTAATGTTGATTTTCTTAATTGAAACCAAGGTGTAGGTCTCACCATCCCTTAATATATCAAACACAGCCTTGTATTAGTCTTAGGCATCAAATAAAACAAACAAAATACTCCCAATGTACACAGGACTTAGCTTTAATAAAAAAGAAAAAGTAAGTGCTTTTGCAGACATACACTGTCGCTTCATCAGACTAAAACTTTAAAATGCATCAAATGTTTAAATAAGAATGAATAGAACCAATTTGTTCCAATTAATTAATCAATCAGGTAATAAAACTGGTAGATGCAATTCAAGTAAAACACACATACTTAATTTTAGAATATATACAACTTACAAAAGTATATATGCAACTTGTAAAAATATATATAAAACACGTTTTAAAGTTTTTGTTATTCAATCATTGAATGCTAGCCCATGAGGGGACGACATAGAAACAAAGGTTGAAGCATTGGAGCAGAAATGGATTTTATTGTTGGATGCTGAAAAATTTCCAGGACTAAATGGTACTTTTTCTGTGAAACCCTTTTTGAAACTCAAAAGGCTAAAACATTAGTTTTAGATAGAAGCATCTATTTACATATATATGCGTAAGCGAAAACCCTTTTTCTTTTTTATTAAAGCTAAGTCCTGTGTACATTGGGAGTATTTTGTTTGTTTTTTTCAATTTTTCTCTTCTGCTCCCAATCTTACCCTCAAGTTATTTTTACCTGTTACCTATCAAATAAAACAACCCTCCCCACCTTTATCAGGTTTCATGATCCGTATGGTTTTATATTTTCTAACTTTATCAAATAAATCTCTCTCTCCTTTACTTAAGTTATTGTAAAATTAACTTTTTTAATAGTTCTTATTTGGCAAACAAACCAATAACTCTCCTGTCTAGCTGAAGGACTTCAAAGTATTGCAAAAAACAGAAAAAAAAACAAACAGAAGTCAAACCTTCAATAAATCAGTTTAATAAAACATTGCATAAATCATGTTTTATACAGTGTTTTATTAAACTAATTTATTGTACAGTGGACTTCTGTTTGTTTTTACTAATATATCTTGCTTGCAAATCATAAACTTCATCAATAATGGCTTTATCTAAAACCGCTAGCATGGGATTCAAAGGGGGATTAAATGTACTTTTCATCTTTACGTCATTGGTGTTCTTATAAATTTCTAAACTCCTATACTCCTATCATAGTCTTTGTCCTTGAAATATAATGACAAATTTAACTTCCTAATGTAAAGCCTGGATTCAATTAAAGTGTCAACACAGTTGAATTTTTATAAGGGGCAAATTTTAACCCTTTTGGAAAACAAACAAACATGTTCAGGGGTAATAGTGTGGTCAGAATATTTGAAAATATGAAAGCCATTAAGAGTGTGTATAATTTTACGGCATACGGTGCCAACGTTTCAACTTCATCAACTGAGTTCTGTAAAGGGAATGATAACTTTTCTGTCCCGAGTCCACACGTCTCATATTCTGTCTCCTTGATCCCTGTGGAAACCTCCTTGTGGAAACCTGTGGAAACCTCAGGGAAAAACTCAATCTGTTTATCACCTGGGCTGTTATTAGTTGAATAATTGTCTTGAAAATTGTTTTATTTTGTGCAGGCCCTTTCCCACTTAAACTTAGAAGGGAAATGGTGTCCAGACCTGTTTGGTGATTGGATGTTCATTATTTGTATAACCAATTTGAGCACGATTTGTCTAACTAGGAAGATATTTTTCATTGGGTATTGGGTACAACAAATGTATTTACCCTTAGTGGGTGTCTGAGACACTTTAAATAATGATTAATTATGTCCTTGCTAAGAACAAATGAATAGTGACATTCAGTTCTTTTTGTTGATTGGACCTATAGATGTGTAGGTGATTGTTGTGAATGTGATTATACTCAATCAGTAATTGCTTCTACTGGTATATTTTGTGTTGCCTCAGAACCTTTCACTTAATTAATGGAGCTTGACTTATTTTTAGACTGCATGTATCCATCATTGGTTTAACTCATGCTCCTGTATAGAATCAAAAGGGAAATGCTGCGTACATCTGATTAGTGATTGCTTGTGTACAACATATATCACCAATGGGAGCGTGCCTGGGCCCAGTTAGGAAGATGTTTTCTATTGCCCATTAAATATGACGAATGTGAATTTTACTTTCAATGAATATGTGAAATTCTTTAATGATTGGATTATGCTTTCATTAAGAACCAATGAGTGGTGGTGTTTAGTCTGGTCATTTATTGGATTTGTAGATGTTCATGCAGCCAATAAGAATGTGATTATGTTTAACTAGAAAGTTGCTTCTATTGGTGTATCTTATAGATACAAGCCATTTTAGCTTTACTAATACTGTTCTTGATGGATATCATGACTTATTTGCATTTTCAAGTTGATTGGTTGGTAGAGTGTTTTTAAATAATTTTAGAACTTGTATTTCTTAGAGCTGAAGAAGAGTTTTACTGAAAAACGATAATCTTATTTTTTATGTATTATCCCACTGAATGTATTTTATTAAAGTTATTAGTTTATGCTTAATGCCGTGATGATTTGGGTACTTTTTTGGGCTATATAGATATATGTATATGTATATGTGGGTCCCCTTCAAAACATCTAAAACCCATAACATCTAATTTCATAACAGTGAGACCAGAACATCTTAAATCCAAAACATCTAAAACCCATAACATCGAATTTCATGACATCTAACACTACAAATCACAAGAAAATAACATCCCTCCACATATAATGACACCAAACTACCAAACACACTTCTTACTACGTTTCTGCAGGGGGGGCTTGATAGAGTGGGGTTAGGAAATTAACTTTTTCCCACTGTAGTGGGATCTTGGAGTTGGTATATTTAATTTACGGGGGGGTATGGGACAGATCCCCCCACATGGGTAGTGCAGGGGGGCTTGCCCCCCCCCCTGCAGAAACATAGTAAAAAGTGTGTTTGGTAGTTTGGTGTCGTTATGTGGAGGGGATGTTATTTTCTTGTGATTTGTACTGTTTGATGTTCCAATACACATTTTCGATGTTATGAAATTCAATGTTATGGGTTTTAGATGTTTTGAAGTAGACCCCTATATGTATATGTATACGTGTATATATATATATATATATATATATATATATATATATATATATATATATATATATATGTGTGTGTGTGTGTGATATATATATATATATATATATATATATATATATATATATATATATATATATATATATATATATATAAAGGAGATCACACAGCAGCAGGAAATGTGCACATTCCCAACCCCCACCGTACAGTGAACTGGCAGAGTTTCAAAATCAGGCAAATGTAACAAGGCTAGGACTGTGATTGTGAGGGTCAGAACTTTGAATGTTGGCAGTATGACTGGTATAGGAAGAGAGCTAGCTGATATGATGGACCGAAGGACGACTGGTATATTGTGTGTGCAAGAGACCAGATGGAAGGCGAGCAAGGCTAGGTGTACCGGAGGCAGTTTCAAATTGTTTTATCATGGTGTGGATGGGAGGAGAAATGGTGTAGGCATTATCCTGAAGGAACAGTATGCTAAGAGTGTTTTGGAGGTGAAAATAGTGGCAGAGTGATGTTTATGAAGCTGGAAATTGATGGTGTAATGATGAATGTTGTTAGTGAATATGCTCCACAAGTTGGGTGTGCGATGGATGAGAGAGAAAAATTTTGGAGTGAGTTGGATGAAGTGGTGATGACTATACCAAAGGGTGAAAGACTGGTGATTGGAGCAGATTTCAATGGGCATGTTGGCGAAGGGAACAGAGGGGATGAGGAAGTGATGGGTAGATATGGTGTTAAGCAAAGGAATGCAGAAGGTCAGATGGTAGTGGATTTTGCAAAAAGGATGAACATGGCTGTGATGAATACGTATTTTAACAAGAGGGAGGAGCATAGTGTGACATACAAGAGTGGAGGAAGATGCACACAGGTGAATTATATCTTATGTAGAAGGGCCAATCTGAAGGAGATTGGAGACTGTAAAGTGGTGGCAGGGGAAAGTGTAGTTAGGCAGCATAGGATGGTGGTTTGTAGGATGAACTTGGTGATCAAGAAGAGGAGGATGAGTGTGAGGGCAGCACCAAGGATCAAATGGCAGAAATTGAAAAAGGGTAATTGTGAGGTGATGTTCAGGGAAGAGTTAAGGCAGGCACTGGGTGGCAGTGAAGAGTTACTGAAAAGCTGGGTAACTACAGCAGAGCTAGTAAGTGAGATGGCTAGAAAGGTGCTTGGTGTGACATCTGGAAAGAGGAAGGAGGACAAGGAGACCTGGTGGTGGAATGAAGTACAGGAGAGTATACAGAGAAAGAGGTTGGCGAAGAAGTGGGATTGTCAAAGAGATGAAGAAGGTAGACAAGAGATGAGGTGCATGACAAAGAGAGAGGTGGTGAAGGCTAAGGATAAGGCGTATGAAGAGTTGTATAAAAGTTGGACACTAAGGAGGGAGAAAAGGACCTGCACCGATTGGCTAGACAGAGGGACCGAGCTAGTAAAGATGTGCAGCAGGTAAGGGTGATAAAGGAAAATGAGGGAAATGTACTCACAAGTGAGGAGAGTGTGTTGAGCAGATGGAAAGAGTACTTTGAGGGGTTGATGAATAAAGAGAATGAGAGGGACAGAAGGTTGGATTATGTGCTGATAGTGAATCATGAAGTGCAGTGGATTAGCAAGGAGGAAGTAAGGATAGCTATGAAGAGGATGAAGAACGGAAAGGCTGTTGGTCCAGATGACATACCTGTGGAAGCATGGAGGTGTTTAGGTGAAATGGCAGTGGAGTTTTTAATTAGATTGTTTAATGAAATCTTGGAAAGTGAGAGGATGCCTGAGGAATGGAGAAAGTGTTTTGGTACCGATTTTTAAGAATAAGGGTGATGTGCAGTGCTGTAGTAACTACAGAGGGATTAAACTGATCAGTCACAGCATGAAGTTATGGGAAAGAGTAGTCGAAGCTAGATTAAGAAGGGAGGTGATGATTAGTGATCAGCAGTATGGTTTCATGCCAGGAAAAAGCACTACAGATGCGATGTTTGCTCTGAGAGTGATGAAGTACAGAGAAGGTCAGAAGGAGTTGCATTGTGTCTTTGTGGATTTAGAGAAAGCATATGACAGGGTGCCTAGAGAGGAGTTGTGGTATTGTATGAGGAAGTCGGGAGTGTCAGAGAAGTATGTAAGAGTGGTACAGGATATATACAAGGGTAGTGTGAAAATGGTGTGGTCTGCGGTGGGAGTGAGGGATGCATTTAAGGTGGAGGTGGGATTACATCCAGGATCAGCTCTGAGCCCTTTCTTATTTGCAATGGTGATGGTCAGGTTGACGGACGAGATCAGACAGGAGTCCCCGTGGACTATGATGTTTGCAGATGACATTGATCTGTAGTGAGAGTAGGGAACAGGAGAGGTGGAGATATGCTCTAGAGAGAAGATGAATGAAGGTCAGCAGAACTAAGACGGAATATATGTGTGTGAATGAGAGAGAGGATAGAGGAATGGTGAGGATGCAGGGAGATAGAGGTGGCAAAGGTGAATGAGTTTAAGTACTTGGGATCCACAGTTCAGAGTAACACTGAGTGTGGAAGAGAGGTGAAGGAGAGAGTACAGGCAGGATGGAGTGGTTGGAGAAGAGTGTCAGGAGTGATTTGTGAAAGACTAGTACCAGTAAGAGTGAAAGGGAAAGTCTACAAGAAGGTAGTGAGACCAGCTATGTTATATGGGTTGGAGACAGTGGCATTGACAAAAAGGCAGGAGTCTGAGCTTGATGTGGCAGAGTTGAAGATGTTAAGATTTGCACTGGGTGTGATGAGAATGAACAGGATTAGTAATAAGTGTATTAGAGGGTCAGCCCAGGTTGGAAGGTTTGGAGACAAAGCCAGAGGCAAGATTACGTTGGTTTGGACATGTGCTGAGGAGGGATGCAGAGTATATTGGGGAAAAAGATGCTAAGCATGAAGCTGTCAGGTAACAGGAAAAGAGGAAGGCCTACGATAAGGTTTATGGATGTGGTGAGAGGACATGCAGGTGGTTGGCGTGACAGATCAAGATGCAGAGGACAGGAAGAAATGGAAACAGTTGATCTGCTGTGGCGAACCCTAATGGGAGCAGCCGAAAGAAGAAGAAGAGAACACTGAAAATGTAAAATCTGCAAACCACACACATATGCACATTAGGCATAGCTATATGGATGCATACATGCAGAGTCTACTACAAGTTACTAAATCCTAGGCAGCCAAAGCCCACTCCCTTGCAGCCAGGGACTCTCAAACATCTTGGAGCCTGCATGGGCTACTGCTCACACTCATACTCGGATATGAGTTTGGGTAGGTTACCGCAGCCATGCAGAAAGAGCCAAGTTGCTGCATCTTACTTAAACATATTACTTGAGCTCAAGCAGGTTAAGTGTAGCAGCTGTGGGGAAGGAGTGGGATAGGGGTAGAAATGTAGACTAGGGTTTCAGGCAGCCACCAGGAGGGGGCAGATGTAGGTTTAGGGAAGGGAATGTCAGGGTTAGGATTAGGGAGCCATAGTCTGTTTAACATTAGTGAGTGCCAAGGGAATTTAAGGTTTATGGAGCCAATGGGTAGTTTTAGGTTGAAGGAGCAACTGAGGAACTTAAGTTTAGGGAGTATGTGGGGAGTTTCAGATTTAGGGTGTGATCAAGGACTTTAGGTTTAGGGAGAGCATGAGGAGTTTTAAGTTTAAGGTATGATCTGGGATTTTAGTTCTAGGGTAGACAAATGGAGTTTTAGGGCTAGATAGTGGAGTTAAGGTTAGTGAGCAAAGTATCCAATTAGGTTTAGGAACTGGGTGGATGGGTGGAGAGTGTTGGAGTTGTCACAAAAGGAAACACTGCCAGCACAGTTATCTGGAAGTTAGGAAGTTTGTAAATTATTCTGTGTCATTTGTGAATATTAATATGAGTTATATAGAAGTGTGACAGAAGGAGATACTGCCAGCCCAGCTATCTCAAATTTTGTAAATAATTATATGTCATTTGTGAATATCAAAATGAGTCATATGCTTGTGTTACAAATGTATTTAGAGCTGTATGTTGTTTGCTGGCACAGAAGTGTGTGTGTAAAGTACTGAGCTTAAAATATGTATCCACAGTGTACCCTAATGGAACATAGATTAATTTGCAAAGTTTAAGAATAGTTGAGATTGAAGTACTTTATTGCTGGGGCATAAACAAAACAGATGTTATCTTTCAGTTTCAATTAACAGGAGATAGGATGCCTATACTATGGGACTCTCTGTGTTGCCTTGAAAGAGAGATAACTACTAGGCTTGAGATGTAGACGTGTTTTATTGTTTTAGGAACTCCAGGATCTGCAAACATCTGAGGAAAAGCCTTTATTTGTGTACTTTTGACATGGAGATGATAAATGCTGGTAGTTTCTGACAATGGGGGTTTAGCTTGAACTAAATTCAGTTGACAAAAGTGATGTCATCCAAGCTAATCCAGCAGTAATATTTGATATTAATTTAAGAACTTTCTGGGAGAGAAACTGTGCATTTTGCATTTAGTCTTTGACCTGACAAGAACATCCCCCCACTACTTCTGCCTGCTTGTTCTTCTGTAAGTAAGTTAACTAGGGTACAGTCATTTCTTGTAGATTCAGTAGGGAATGTAGTAAAGACTAGTTTAGACAGTTTCTGTGTTTATTTGAGACTGTCCTGCAATGTTTTAAATATTTCCTATGATTTTGAACTCTAAAGTTACTGTGATTTACTGAGTATTTTCTTATTCTTTTATTATTTATTGTTAAATATATTTAAACCTTTAAGTTGAAACTGGTCTATCTAGAGATTTAAGCTCTTAGAGTACATATATATGTATTTGATGACACTGTGCAGGCCACTTCTAATAGCCTTGCTCTTGGACAAACTAACATTTGGATTAATAGTGACATTACACAGTAGGATTGGACATCCTTTGTTAAGGGCCTTAAAATAGCTGATAGGTAGTGGATGGTGGCAGTGAAAACTACCTTATAGTCTGGGATGAAGTGGGGCATAGCTAGTAAACCTATGTCAGCCTTTCCCAGGTGTGTGTGCATGTATCAATCAAACCTCAAAGTGTATGAGTGTGTCTGCTACTCTGGCAGAGACATGAAGCAGTAGCTGGACAGAGAGGGTACTGTAGGTCTTAGTTTGGCCATTCAGCTGAGATTTCAACCCTATAGCTGTGCCAGTGGGGAGTCTTATTGGGGATCTGGAGAAAGAGGGAGAAACCAGCCCTAGACTGGCTATGGTCTCTCTGTGCTCGTAAGGGAAAATGCACTTTACTGTGTGTGTACTTGTCATCCTCCCAGTGTGTACGTCCCCCCCCACTGTTGCCAGTGATGAGGATTGAGGCTTCTTGATTACTGGGCCAATGCTGGGGCATCACATATTAGTTGGTGGGCAGTGGTGGGATATCCACATCACATATTAAGTGGTTTGCAGTGGTGGGATACCCACATATTAGGAGAACACTCAGAGTTTCATATCACAATTGTTTTTTTTTCTTTGTGTTAGCTTAGTTAGTCAGGGTGAGCAGGCAAGCATGTCAGCAGAAGTGTATGGCAAGCTGACAAGGAGCCAGTTGGCTGAGATGTGCCAGGCTAAAGGACTGGTGCATGCCAACCCGACTAAATCAGAAATGATTGCAGTCTTGGAACAGCTGCATCACAGAACAGCAATCAGGAGGACAACCAGACTGGCCTGGGGGATGTGCAACTCTCTGAAAATGGGCAGTGTGATGACCATGCCCTGGCCTAGCAATCAAGGAGCCTCAATCCTCACCACTAACACCAGGGAGGTTGTCCCCTAGAAGAGAGGAAAGGATAACTAATACACACAATAAAGTACAATTTCCCTTAAGTGCACACAGAGATCACCATCAGTCGGGGGCTGGTTTATAGGTTCATAGGTAGATACTAGGCTATCTGCCCTAGGGCATTTATAAGCCTAGCCAGAGTGTATTTGGCTTCCACCTCCCTATTAGATTAGCCTACTGTGCCTCCGTAAAGTAGGTCACAGAAGGTACCCTTTTAAGATTAGTTTACTGTGCCTCTGGTCATTCCCTTGCTCTCTAGGTCCCCAGTAAGACTCCTCATTGGCTCAGCTATAGGGTCCAGGTCTCAGCCTAGCTGGGCAAGCTAAAACCTCCAGTGCCCTCTCTGTCCAACCAGTGCTTCATGTCTCTGCCAAGTAGCTGACAAACCACACACACTTGCAAACCATAGGGTAGTAATCCCTGCCACCACCCAGCTAATAATATCAGCTACTAAAAGGCCCTAAAAGGTCTCCAATTATTACTGTGCAATATTATTATCCAATGGTAATGTGACTATTCAGTCTAGGCTTATTGGAAGGGCTTGGACAGTAAACTCTATAAATATATAATGTACTCTAAAGCATACTTTATCTCTACATAAACCAGCCACAGGTAGAAGGTTTTAAAAATATTTAATAATAAATAAAACACAAGACAAAACTACTACACCACAGATCTCAGAGTTCAGAGATCACACAGAAACTTAAAATAATACAGTAGGACAGGTCTGATTTCAAAGAAAAATACCTAATTAATCTTTACTAGCTTTAACTATTCCTACAAGAAATCACAGTGCTAAAACTTACATGTGAGCATAATGCAGAGTGCTGAGTTAGATGTCCAAAGTCAAAATGCTTACAGTCTCTCACTGAACAATAGTTTTTAAACACTAACCAACAGCTCTGCTGAGGCCCTCCCAAATTACATCATTTTGACACTTAGTTTTTTCAGAACACAAACTGCATTATTTAGCAAGCTAACACCTGCTCAGTAAACTACAACAATACAAGGCATTTCACATATACACTCTAGCAGAAACCAGAGCAATAAAGCATCATCCACATGTAAATTCTGGTCATAAACTTTAGCCTTAAACAATGGGCATGGAGCCTTCATCCAGACTCACTGGAGCCAAATTCTAACATGAAAGGGTCACAACATTCTTCACTGGGCCAGTAGAGTGCAATGTTGCCACATATTTTGCAGTTCCACATTCCACAGTATTCTTTCACACACAAGAAAACATGCCTGTATTTTTACATTTATTTACAAATTCCAGAATTATATATCAAATTCTATTTGACTAGGCTGGCAGCCTTCTCTCATCTCCCCAATCGTAACATCACTTCCACCCCGGGAAACTCACGCAAGTTTTTCAACTGCCCCTTAAGAAACATTGCTTGAGAGTGTCAGTTCTATCTGGGTGTACCTCACCCCATTCCCTATCTTGAGCCCATCTGCATTGGCATTGCTACTCCCACTGCGGTGCTGCACTGACATATCATACGCTTTCAACCTCAGTCTCCATCTTAGCAACTTGGCGTTTTGCTGACTGACTCTTGTTTAACCATGTTAGATGGTTGTGATCTGTCATCACAGTGAATTTTCTTCCATACAGATAAGGCTGAAGTTTGTGTAGTGCACACACTATGGCTAGATATTCCTTTTCTACCGCTACATAGCATTCCTCCATGGGATGGAGCCTACGACTAAGATAAACCACTGGGTGCTCTTCTCCCTCTGAAGAAATCTGGCTAAGTACAACCCCTATCCCATAGTTTGAAGCATCTTTTGCACAACAAATTATTTGCTATAGGCTGGACTGGCTAACATAGGGGGCCCTCTCAAAGCTTCCTTAAGTTTCTGAAATGCCTGCTCACATGCTGGGGTCCACACTACCTTATCTGGCCTGTTCTTCCTTTTCAAGTCTGTGAGGTGAGCAGCTATGGTACTATAATTGGGAACAAACTTTCTGTTGTACCCTGTTGTCCCTAAGAATGGCCTCACCTGCTTTTTGGTAACAGGTGCAGGCCATGCTTGAATGGCTTCTACTTTGGCAGGTTCTGGCCTTATCTTACCACTCCCGACTCTTATGTCATAGGTAGGAGACCTCTACCATAAGCAACTGACATTTGCTCGGCTTAATTGTCAACCCTGCCCTCTGTAGTCTGCTCAGTACCTCATGCTGAAGGTGCTCTTGCCAGAATGGATGTAGATAGCAATATCATCCATGTAAGCAAGGGAAAATCCTCCTGCTCCTGCTAAGATATGATCTACCAGCCTCTGGAAAGTCACTAGGGCATTCTTCATCCCAAAGGGTATCTTTGTGAACTCATATAAGCCAAAAGGAGTCACAAAGGCTGACTTCTGTTTAGCATTGGGAGTCAAAGGCACCTGCCAATAACCCTTGGTAAGATAAATGGTTGTAAGATACTTAGCCCCACCCAGCTGCTCTAGGGCCTCATTTGTATTAGGCATGGGGTAAGCATCTGACTCTGTGTGACTATTTAATTTCCTGTAATCCACACAGAACATGTTGCTGCCATCCTTCTTTGGCACCAACACCACTGGTGAGGCCCAAGGACTGTTGGACTCTTGAATCACCCCTAGTTCTAACATCTTCTGTACCTCCTCCCTCAGAGTCTGACTCTCTCAGGCACCCTATAAGGGGCCTGCCTGATAGGCCTTTGGGGTCCTGTATCCACCTGGTGCTGCACCAGGTGGGTGCTCCCTAGCTTCCCAATGAACACGTCCCCAAATTCCTGCAACACTGCTCGGATTTCGTGAAGCTGGTTAGGAGATAGCTGCTGGGACATTACTACCCCTTCCACCGAGGTGTCAGCCCGAGCCTCACTGAGGAGATCAGTCATGGTATCTCTATCAGACTCCTCCTGCAATCCACTGCAAATGCTCAGCACAGGGGCCTCCCTATCTTGGTAAGGTTTCATCATGTTAACATGGTACAATTTGTGTCCCTGCCTTCTGCCTAGTACTTCCACCATGTAGTTAACATCACTTGCCTTTCTTACCGCCTTGTAGGGTCCCTCCCAAACTGCTTGCAACTTATTGTGTCTGACAGGAATGAGAACCATCACCTGCTACCTTACAGCATACTCTCTAGCTTGAGCATTCCTGTCATACCACACCTTTTTCTGTTGTTGGACTTCTGCCAGGTTCTCCTGGGCCAGGCCCATGAATTCCCTGTGCCTTGTCCTGAGGTTCAGGACATATGCCACAACAGACTCCTTGTGAGACTCACACTCCCCTTCCCACTCATCTCAAATTAAATCTAGAGGTCCCCTCACCCTATGCCCAAACAGCCACTCAAAGGGTGAAAACCTGTGGATTCCTGGGGAACCTCTCTGTAAGCAAACAACAGATATGAATATTTGTCCCACTCCCTCTTAAACTGATCTGCAAATGCCCATAGCATGGACTTGATTGTAGAGTTAACCTCTCAACAAGACCATTAGTCTGGGGATGGTAATGGGTGGTCTTCATGTGCTTCACTCCACAGGACTTCCACAGACAAGCCAGCAGGTCTGACATAAAATTGGCACCTCTGTCAGACAGTATTTCCTTTGGGAAACCTATCCTGCTGAAAATCTCTAGCAAAGCATTTGCCACCTTCTCGGCCTCAATGGAGGACAAAGCCACTGCCTCAGGGTATCGTGTAGCATAATCTACAATCACTAGGATACTTTTTCCCTGTGGAACTTGGGGTACTCAGAGGACCCACAATATCCATAGCTACCCTCTGAAATGGCTCCTCAATCACAGGCAAAGGCATCAAAGGAGCTCTCACCCTGTCTTCTGCTTTACCTATCTTTTGGCACTGCTCACAGGTCCTGCAGTACCCTGTTACATCTCTGGAAATTCCAGGCCAATAGAAATTTTGCATAATATGCCTCTTTGTACATTATATGCCCATATGACCTGCAAAGGGAATATCATGGGCTATGGTTAGAAGCACCAGATGGTAAGCTGTAGGCACTACCAACTTCTGTACTTTCGCACCTTCTAGCCCTCCCTCAGGGGTCCACTCTCTGTACAGTAACCCTTTGTTCCAGTATAGATTCCCCCTTCCATTAAGAATCAGGTGCCTCCCTAGCTACCTGCCTCAGGCCTTGCAATGTAGGGTCTGAGCCTGTCTCAAGTCACTCCTTGTAACCCTTCCCAGCTCCCCTTCCACATGAAGTCTGGCATCCTCTGACAGCAGTGCCTCACTGTCAGCCTGGGTACTACTCACCTCTACTTTTGCAGTTGCCCTATCCAAGGGAACATCAGTACCCACAAGCAGCTGTGGCTCACATTCAGTCTCACTGCTACAGAGCAGCTCCCACCCTGAAGTAACCACCTCAGCAGTCCTGGCTGCAAGTGTGCAGTCTGTATGGGTTTTCCCCAGGCTACCAGACCCACATGCTTGTCTCTTAGCCTCACTGCATGTAACTGCATAAGTACATAGTACTGCCTCATTCAAATCCTTCCTTCTGAGAACATCTGCAAGATGGTAGTTCCATACCCCTGTTGTGCCAAGACAACCTACTGTTGGCATTTTGTCTTTCCCACTTACTGGCTCCCTCACCTTTGGTTCCCCACCTTGCGTCCGTGGACACCTGTATGCCACATGGCCCCACTGGCTGCATTCAAAACATTTCATCCTAGATCCTGGACATGAACCTGGACTAGTGGCTTCCCCTGCTGCTGGCGGATTCTGTTGGGGCAGTCTGTGCTGCTGCCCACCATGGGTTCCTTTAGTCACATGAGCAGTACTGGGGGTCCCATTCCTGTGCAGGGCTGCCCTGCTTGCTAGGTATAGGTCTCCCTTCTTTCCCAACTCCTCTGAAGTAGCACACTGTCTATCAGCTAACCAGATCCTCATGTCCTCAGGCAAAATGCTAAGGGCTTGTTCCCTTGCCAAAAGGTCTGCCAGTCCTTCAGAAATGGTGACCTGACATCCACTCGCCCAGCTATGAAAATAAGTGCTCAGTTCAGCAACATATTCACATACATTTTCATCTGCCTTGCGTCTATGCTCACAAAACATTTTCCTATACATTTCAGGTGTAAGCTTAAAATATTCTAACATGTGTCTTTTTACAGCAGTATAATCAAAACAATCAGTGTCATGCATTTGTGCTAAAGAAGTTACAGCTTTACCATGGAGTAAGGGGGTCAGGAACCATACCCAGAGCCCTTGGTCAACTTCATACTGTTTACATACCCTCAACATATGAATGAAGCTATCAAAATTATCCCCCTCTTTAAACTATGGAAGAAATTTGCTGACCTATTCTGCTTCTGGGGTCCAGTTACTCCCTTCCCCATTACCTCCATGACTTTGGTGAAGTCAGCATTTCCCTCTCATGCCTCCTCTGCCATTCATTTTCCTCAGCTTGTAGACTCCTCCTCATTTTCTCAGCTGCTTCTAGTTCCATATGCCTGGCCTCCAACTCAAGTCTCTTTAGCTCCAGCTGGATTTTTAAGTCCACTGCAGAAAGGTTGAGCTGTCCATTCTCCGAGGATATTGTATCTCTATTGTCAGTCTGATTTTCCTCCAGGCTGCTGTTTTCTGATGCAGCTGTAACCAAGGTTGCAATCAGGTCTGCCTTAGTCAGGTTTCCATACACCAGTCCCCTAGCCTGACACATCTCCGCCAGCTGGCTCCTTGTCAGCTTTCCATACTCCTCTGCTGACATGCTGCCTGCTCACCCTAACTAACACTAAGCTAACAGAAGAAATAAAATAATTGTGATCTGAACTCTAAGTATACACTGCGTGGCTTTTTTAGAGTACAAAACACTTTTAGAGATCACGGTACATAAGTTACAGGAATTCATTCTACCCCACACCACTACAAGCCAATTAGTATGTGAAGTAGATCCCACCACTGCCAAACACTTGTGATGACTGTACCCTGGCCCAGCAATCAAGGAGTCTCAATCCTCACCACTAACACCAGGGAGGTTGTCTCCTAGAAGAGAGGAAAGGATAACTAATACACACAGTAAAGTACAATTTCCCTTAAGTGCACATAGAGATCACCGTCAGTATGGGGCTGATTGCACCCTTGCTCATCAGGTCCCAAGTAAGACTCCCCACTGGCACAGCTATAGGGTCCAGGACTCAGCCTAGCTGGGCAAGCCAAAACCTCCAGTACCCTCTCTGTCCAACCAGTGCTTCATGTCCCTGCCGAGTAGCTGACACACCACACACACACACCTTCAGATAAGTATTTATACAACTTCACAGACACTCCTGGGAAAGGCTGACACAGATTCTCCAGCTGTGCACCTTTATCCAGACCATATGGTAGTAATCCCTGCCACCACCCAGCTAATATCAGCTACTAAAAGGCCCTTAAAAGGATGTCCAATTATTACTGTGCAATATTATTATCCAATGGTAATGTGACTGTTTAGTCTAGGCTTATTAGAAGGGCTTAGACAGTAAACTCTATAAATATATAATGTACTCTAAAGCATACTTTATCTCTACATAAACCAGCCACAGGTAGAAGTTTTTAAAATTTAATAATACATAACTAAAACACAAGACAAAACTACTACACCACAGATATATCTAAGAGTTCAGACATCACACAGAAACTTAAAATAATACAGTAGGACAGGTCTGATTTCAAAGAAAAATACCTAATTAATCCTTACTAGCATTAACTATTCCTACAAGAAATCACAGTGCTAAAACTTACATGTGAGCATAAGGCAGAGTGCTGAGTTAGATGTCCAAAGTCAAAATGCTTACAGTCTCTCACTGAACAATAGTTTTTAAACTCTAACCAACAGCTCCACTGAGGCCCTCCTAAATTACATCATTTTGACACTTAGGTTTTCTCAGACCACAGACTGCATTATTTAGCAAGCTAACACCTGCTCAGTAAACTACAACAATACAAGGCATTTCACATATACACTCTAGCAGAAACCAGAGCAATAAAGCACCAGCCACATGTAAATTATGGTCATAAACTTTAGCCTTAAAACAATGGGCATGAAACCTTCATCCAGACTCTTTGGAGCTGAATTCTAACATAAAAGGGTCACAACATGCTTCACTGGGCTAGTAGAGTGCAATGTTGCCACATATTTTGCAGTTCCACATTTCACAATATTCTTTTACACTCAAGAAAACATGCCTGTGTTACAAATGCCAGAATTATATATCAAATTCTGTTTGACTAGGCTGGCAGCCTTCGCCCATCTCTCCTCAATCGTCACAGGTAGTTCAACCTTTCCACAGATGGTTTAAAAATCCATCTCGAATTAGAGACTTGAACTGGAGGCCATACGTTTGGAACTGGAATCAGCAGAGAGACTGCAATAGGAGAAACAAATGGAATTAGAAGCAGCAGAGAGACTGAGACATCTGAAAGTTTAAGAGAATGAGATGCAGAGGCAACATGAAAAGGAGATGCTGACTCTTCGCTGGCATCATGGAGATAATAGGGAAGGGACTAACCAAACCACAGAAGCAGCAAAGGTCAGTAAACTTCTTCCACAATTTACAGAGGGGGATAATTTTGATAGTTCCATTCATATAGTGCTTTAAGTTAACACCTGAAGCTTATAGAAAAATGTTTCTTGAGCATAGACGCAAGGCAGATGAAAGTGTGTGAATATATTGCTGAACTAAGCACTTATTTTCATAGGTTGGTGAGTGGATGTCAGGTCACCACTTTTTAAGGGCTTGAGACCTTTTCTTGAGGGGAACAAGCCCTTAGCACTTTGCCTGAGGACATTAGAATCTGGTTAACAGATAGGGAATGTAACACAGCAGATAAACTGAGGGAAAAAAAAGTCCTGTACCTAGCTAGCAGGGCATCACTGCACACGAAACGGATACCATGTGCTGCTCATGGGTCTAAGGGAACCCATGGTGGGTAGCCTAGAGCCCCCCAACAGAGTCCATCACTGGCAGGGGAAGCCACTAGTCCAGGTTCACATCCAGGACCAAGGGTTAAATGTTTTAAATGCAACCAGTGGGGGCATGTAGCATATAGATTTCCATGGAGGCAAGGTGGGGAACAAAAGGGGGGAGAGACAATGAGTGGGAAATGAGAGAATGCCAGGAGTAAGTTGTCTGGAGAAAAGGGTACCAAATTACCACAAGAGATTATGTCCTATCTTTGTGGATGGGAAAGAGGCCACTGCTAAGAGGCACAGCCTCTGACCTAACCATTGTGAAACCGGCAATGGTTAAAGAGAAGTGCTACTTGCTTGGGCATTCTACTCCAGTCGGACCTTTAGGACGGACCCCATTCAAAATACCTTTGGCTATGGATCACCTTGACTGGGAGGGTGGAAGAGGTGTGTTTGAGGATATCCCTGCAGATGTCCTTATAGGAATGATTTTGATGATGCAGTACCTTGTGTGCATGCAGTGACATGCAGTCAGACTTGAAGACTAGCATGTGGGTCTGATAGCCTGGAGGAGACTCAAGCAGACCACAGACTTGAGGCCAGGACTGGTGTGGTGGTTACTTCAGAGAGGGAGCTACCCTGCAGCAGTGAGACTGAAGGTGAGCCACAGCTGCTTTTGGGTACTGATGTTACCTTGGACAGAGTGACTGCAAGGACAGAGGTGAGTAGTGGTACCCAGGCTGAAAGTGAGGCACTGCTGTTAGAGGATACCAGATTCCTGTGGAAGTAGAGCTGGGAAGGGTTACCAAGAGAGAGTCGAGATAGGCCCAGGTCTTAGACCCTACATTACAAGGCCTGAGGGAGGTACCTAGTGAGGCACCTGATTATCAAGGAAAAGGGGAATCTGTATACTGGGATAAAGGGTTACTGTATAGATAGTGGACCCTTGAGGGAGGGCTAGAGGGTGATAGAATACAGTAGTTGGTAATGCCAAGAGCCTTTTGTCTGGCACTTCTAGCCATAGCCCATGATATTCCCTTTGCAGGTCATATGGGCATAAAACGTATAAAGAGAAGTATTATGTGGGACTTTTATTGGCCTGGGATTTCCAGAGATGTAACAGGGTACTGCAAGACTTGTGAGCACTGCCTAAAGGTAGGCAAGGCAGGGGACAAGGTCAAAGATCCTTTGATGCCTTTGCCTGTGGTTAGAGCCATTTCAGAGGGTAGCTATGGATATTGTGGGACCTCTAAGTACCCCAGTTTCCACAGGGAAGAAGTATACCCTACTGGTAGTATATTATGCTGCCAGATACCCTGAGGCAGTGGCATTGTCCACCATTGAGGCAGAAAAGGTGGCAAATGCTTTGTTAGAAATTTTCAGCAGGGTAGGTTTCCCAAAAGAAATACTGACTGACAGAGGTGCCAATTTCATATCAGACCTGCTGGCTTGTATGTGGAAGCACAGGGGGTGGTCTTTAGGTGCTTCACCCCACAATCATCCCCAGACCAATGGTCTTGTTGAGAGGTTAAACTCTACAATCAAGTCCATGCTACAGGCATTTGCAGATCAGTTTAAGAGGGAGTGGGACAAGTATTTCCCTATCTATTGTTTGCTTACTGAGAAGTGCCCCAAGAATCCACAGGTTTTTCACCCTTTGAGTTGCTGTATGGGCATAGGGTGAGGGGAACTCTAGATGTGATTTGTAATAAGTGGGTGAGTATGAACCCTACAAGGAGTCTGTTGTGGCATATGTCCTAAACCTCTGGACAAGGCTTTGGGAGCTCATGAGCTTGGCCCAGGAGAACCTGGCAGAAGACAACAGCAGGAAAAAGGTCTAGTATGACAGGAATGCTTGAGCTACAGAGTATGCTGTAGGGCAGCAAGTAATGATTTTCAATCCTGTCAGACACAACAAGCTGCAGGCAGCTTGGGAGGGACCCTTCAAGGTGGTAATGAAGGTCAGTAATGTTAACTACATGGTAGAACTGCTAGGCAGGAGGCAGGGACACAAATTGTACCATGTTAACATGATTAAACCTTACCATGATAGGGAGACCCTTATGCTGATTATTTGCAGTGGATGGCAGGAGAAGTCTGAGGGGGATCCGTGGCTACAGGGAGCCATCCAGCAAAATCCCAAATTAATATGGTGGAGCCTAGAATTGCAGGCATATGATAGGACAGTGCATCACTGTACTGGGCTCAGCAATGCCAAGGCAGCTAGAATCTCAAGACAGGGAATGGGGTAAGGTATTCCAAAACTGTCAACCCTCTCATGCAACATTTGTCAAGGGTCACTTGAAAAAATAACATCAGCACAGGTATTTGGAATTTTGTAAATAATTCTATGTCATTTGTGAATATTAATATGATTTATATAGAAGTGCGACAGAAGGTGATACTGCCAGCCCAGCTATCTGGAATTTTGTAAATAATTATATGTAATTTGTGAATATGAACATGATTCATATGCTTGTTACAAATGTATGAGAACTGTATGTTGTCTGTATATCAAACTGCTGGCACAGAAGTGTGTGTAAAGTGCTGAGCTTAGAAGATGTATCTACAGTGTACCGTACTGGAACATAGAAGATTAACTTGCAAAACTTAAGAATAGTTGAGATTGAAGTACTTTATTGCTGCGCCATAAACAAAAGAGATGTTATCTTTCAGTTTCAGTCAACAGGAAACAGGATGCCTATACTAGGGGACTCTCAGTGTTGCCTTGAAAGAAAGATAACTTCTACATCTCAAGCCTAGTAATTTTTTTGTTTTAGGAACTCCAGGATCTGCAAACATCTGAGGAAAAACATTTATTTATGTATTTTTCATAGGGAAATGCTAAATGCTGGTCATTTCTGACAATGGGGGTTTAGCTTGGGAACTAAAGTCAGGTGAAAAAAAGTGATGCCATCCAAGCTAACCCAGTAGTAATATTTGATATCAATTTAAGAACTCTCTGGGAGAGAAACTGTGCATTTTGTATTTTGTCTTTGACCTGAGAAGAACCTCCCCTCACCAATTCTGCCTGCTTGTTGTTCTGTAAGTTAACTTGGGTAAAGTAATTTCAGTAAGGAATATAGTAAAGATTAGTTTGGATGTTTTCTGTATTTATTTTAGACTGTTCTGCAATGTTTTAACATTTTCCTGTGATTTTGAACTCTGAAGTTACTGTGAAGATTTACTTAGTATTTTCTTGTTCTTTTATTATTTAATATTAAATATATTTAAACGTTTCAATTGTGGCTGGTCTGTTTACAGATATTTAAGCTCTTAGAGTACTTGCATATCTATTTGGTGACACTGTGCAGGCCACTCCTAATAGCCTTGCTCTTGGTCAAACTACCATTTGGATTAATAGTAACATTACACAGTAGAATTGGACACCATTAAGTGACTTAAAGTAGCTAATAGGTAGTGGATGGTGGCAATAAAAACTACCTCATAGTCTGGGCAGAAGGGGGCATAGGTAGTAAACCTGTGCCAACCTTTCCCAGGTGTGTGTGAATGTATAAATCAAACCTCAAAGTGTGTGTGTGTGTGTGTGTGTGTGTGTGTGTGTGTGTGTGTGTGCCATGAAGCAGTGGTTGGACAGAGAGGGTGTTGGAGGTCTTGGTTTGGCCACTCAGCTGATATCTCAACCCTATAGCTGTACCAGTGGGGAGCCTTACTGGAGATCTGGAGACACACCAACCATGCCCTTGACTAGCTGTGATCTCTGTGTGCTTTTAAGGGTAATTGCACTTTACTATGTGTGTGTACTTGTCATCCTCCCAGTGTGTACATCCCCCTCACTGTTGCCAGTGGTGAGGACTGAGGCTCCTTGATTACTAGGCCAGTGTTGGGGTGTCATGAGGGTTATATTTAGGGATGTGGTAAGTCTATACAGATTAAGAGGGCAGGTGGACGGAGGGCTAAATAATTAAGTAGGATTGGACTAATGGGAGTTAGGGCAATTGCTAATTAGAGCAAGTGTATGGAACAAGTGTGTCGTGAGCAACTAAAATGCATGCACTTGTAATAAACCCCATACATACATGCATGCATATTTACATGCACAGATGCATATGAATCTAGGCCTGTATAATATTTCCCACTAATTCTTTTTTGTATTTCAGGTTATTTCTAAAAAAGACCACATTTATTTATTTATGCTTCACTGACTGGGTTAGTCCCATTAGGGCTGTGGTATATTTTCAGTGGAGATCTGAAGTAGCATGCATACTGACTCGGAGAACTTTGTCCTGCGCACCCATGAATTTCCCCTTATCTTTTCAAGAAGTGCATGCAGTGCATTGTTTTACTTACATCAGTGCTACCACAACTTAGGCAGGTGGGACTTGTGTTCAACAGATCTTCTAAGGGATGTAACACTCAGAAGTGCAGCACCCTCATTATGCTCCATTAGCCATGGTGGTGCAGCAGTAACGCTGTTGCCTCACAGCAAGAGGATCTCCCGTTCGATGCTTGGGTTGGGAGTGCCTTCTGTGTGGAGTCTGCATGTCCTCCCCGCAGTAGAGTGGGAGTTCGAAAGATATGCATTGAATGGGCATGCCTTGAAAGTTGGGCGTCAGGCTGGCAACTCGACACCATAAAAAAAAAAAACTGCCAATCATTAGTGGACCGGAATTCTGCTGTGGCGACCCCTAACCGGGAAAAGCCAAAAGACAAACAGCAACAACTATATATGTACTGGAAACAAACTCAGTCACTGGGCATATGATCATAACCCACAACCTAGTGATCTTAGTGTCAAATTTGGGTGTGCTGCTTATTTTAGCACTGATTTATTATCTCTGTTCAGTAGATGGATATCAAAATTTTATTCCTAATAAGGACACTGAATGGTATGAGGTAGACATTAAAGAGGATGGAACCCAAAACTCATTCCTGCCGAGTACCATAGTCCATACAGAATTGGAAAAAGAAATTAGCACTTAAAACAGCCATTTTTCAATGAACAATAAGGTAGGCAAACCATTCCATGACTACCCCTGTGTTGCTATTGTTTCTTAAGTTATCCAGATGGATTTAATGGTCCAGTTTGTCAAATGCTGCTCAGTGATCAAGGAGGTCAAGGACCAGATAACACCTTTAATTTCTGGTTATGAGTGGGTCACTAAGGATCTTTGTAGAAGTAAGAAATCAGACTGTGTCCTTTAAAGAAGGATACATGCTGTGTATAAACCAAAGTTTTACTAATAAAAATATATTTAGATTTAAGATGACAGCAGTCAGAATCATTAGCATCTTATAAATGCTTCTTCAAAACTATACAGACCAAGGCCTCCTTTAGAAAAAAGGAAGAGATACCACACACAAAAGGAGAATGGACAGTTGTTTACACTACAGGACCTATGTCCCCCGGACAAAAAGTATCAGTCTTGGTGTGGCAAGAATTAAACATACACATTGTTTGATTCATGCTATAAGCAAATAAACAAACTTATCATAATCTGGCAAAACAGACCACAACTCCTGGGGAAACACTTTATATTCAGAGCCAGACCTGATATAGGAAAGCTTAGCTGAAAAAAAAATAGTGGCAAGTTTACATTCCTCTGAAGAAAGTTCTAGCAAGACGAGATGTGCTTCTCAGACTCTGAACCACCCTAAAGGTAGTGTTGGCTGGTTAATCACATTCAAAATCCCCCTGTGCACAACTAATGTCTTCTTATAGGAGACCTCTAATAGCTAAATAACATAATGGTCATCAAATCAAAGCCTTTCCACCATGATATAAGGAGAGAACCAGCAGTGCTCCAATATGCATACAGCCCTATAATGTTAACTAAACTCATACTCTATCCAGTGCTCAGGAGTTACAAGTGGGACAGAACAAACACAGCAAGGGTAAATAAGGTCCAGAGAGGCAGTCAGAGGTGAATATTGTATAGAAATAAGCCCTCCTGGGCTATCAGCACTTATTTCCACAAGGGGCTGATGCACAGCAGGACAGAGCACCTCTAGGATCACACAAGATACTAGAGTAATACTGGAGATCATCCATGAGGGAAGATCAGCTGTAAACTGAAGCAAGTGGTGGTCAAACCAGTGGACTGGCTGCACTATCAAGCCACTTACTAAAATGCCAAGCTGCAGGACCAAATCCTGGGCTTGTCCAAAATAATGTATGGAGGGGTGATAACTTGTGTGCCCAAATTAGTTCATTGTGCAGGTACATTCTGTAGCAAGTGCTAGGGACTCCACATTTATCCATGTATTGAAGTTATCTGAAAATAATCAGTTTCGGCTCATCAAAATTATTGTAATGAAGTCTGTACATTCTTGCAGGTGTATCCTCACATAAGAAGGTTAAAGGTAGTCTTGGACAAATGCAATACAGACTGATTAGTCAATACTCCATACCTGATCCTATCCAAATGTGGGCAGTGAAGAATGGAAACATGGTTAGCCACATCTTTTGCCAATGGATGGACTCTAATTATGGTCAAGCCAGTTCTCCATTAGGAATATCAGATCATATTCTTATAATGGGTCAGCAATTTTAGTTACCTGATTGCTGACTGACTGAGTAATGCTAAATAGAAAATTGGTACAGGCTTAGAGAGAGAGATTGCGTTCCCCTCAAAATCCAAGATCAAAGTTTACATTGTGCTTGAAGTTAGAAACAAAAGCTAAATTTCATACACAAAATGTTTAGTATTATTCACTAAAACATCATTAGACTATGTTAAACCATTTGAAGAAATATCCTTTTATTGACATGGTGCAAAAAGCCGAGACAGTTATGTGCAGTGTATTTACATTCATAGCGGTGATTGTAGAATAAATTTTGTAGACTGCAAAATGAAACGTACATCACAGAGATTGATTCAGCATACATTCTTAATGTATCAGATGCAAATTTCATGATCATTGTCAAATTATGTGCATAAGTGCTTTTCCTATGCACAATCGAGCAACACTTTCAGTACAAGATACAGCATTTTTCAGTACTTTTGTTCCTGAGGTTTAAGTATAAAATTTAACAATGCTTGAGCGATAAATATTGCAAAGCAAATCTCCAAGTGATTTAAACATGCATCTAATCTGATCACTTTGAAAACTACAACTTGGGTGAGTGTACCAGAATCAGCACTTGCAATGTACACGAACATACATGCTCACAGCTATTCCTAATATTCAAGTCATTTCTGATATAAGATATTGTATTAACAACAATAAGTTACTGAGCCTTGCTGTGCCATGACCTCAGCATGGAAGCATGTAATAATTGATAACTATTTTGCTGACAGACTGAAGAAATTTGGTCAACTTTTGCTGACAGTAGAGTTTTTTTTTCTTTGCTGAACAGCTCTGCGACCCTTGAGTTGGTATATACAGGTACCCCTCAAAAAAAAAAAAAAAAAAAAAAAAAAAGACAAAAGAATACCTCTGAGGTTTGCCAAAAGTTTTTACAGCCATTTTATTTCAAGCTATTGGCGCTTTGTTAAATAGTTGTTAATAGATTGATGTAAATCTTCTTGACACTGTCAAATGTTTCTTCCCAGTTAGTACTGCAACTACTGAATTTTAAAAACACATGAGCGCACACACACACACACACACACACACACACACACACACACACACACACACACACACACACACACACACACACACAATAAAAGTGGAGAAAAATAAAAATTTGCAATTAAAAACAGTGTAAGTTCATAGTTAGAACATCAGTTTACTAATGTATTGCTTTGTGATGTCCTTGTTCATAGATTAGTACTAAGCTAAGTGCCGTTGAGAGCCATTTTAAGCTTAGTCCGTTATCCCTTGTGAGACTCAAACCCTGCACCTTGTGTTTGTAAGGCAAACATCTTAACCACTAGGCCACCCTCCCAACCCTGTGGTTACCATCTGTTCATCCCACTTACTGTTGATTTTTCTAGAAGCTGAAGATCATACAAATTAGACTCTCATTTCTGATGCATACACTGGCTTAATAGGTTCTTAATTTCCTAGGTAAGTACTGGACAGTCAGTCTGCAGACCATTTCAGGACTAGCTAAAAACATATATTCAATCCCTCCATCCTTAAGGATGGCAAGACAAGATAGAGAGGGCAGAATTTGAGCCATTCTGACTTGTAGTAGATGTTTGTTAAACAAGTGGGGGATGTGTTTGGGCATGAATTTATAATGCTAATGTGTCTTATTTGCTTTTGGTGAAGGATTAGTTTCTTTAAGCATGTTTTATAGATACCAATTGTTCTGTGGAACAATAGGAAGTCAAAAAGGTTTGCATCTTTCACGCTTGGAAGGACTGACACAGATCCACATGGAGGAATCTTTAAGAGACACAGTAGAGAGAAGCTACTGATCTTTTTAGTTATGAATCTATGAGATCTGTCAATTTAAGTAATTGTTTAGGCACATACATGACAAAAGGTATATTATATTCAATAATGGGTCCAATGAGATATGAGTAAGGGGGAATTTAAGGTGTATATGGATCTGGTATAGATAACTTTGAAATTATGCAAGTCAGAAAGAAGGCTTTCCAAGTTATTCTGGAGACGCGATGGTCACAACATCAATAAAGAAGCAGCATAAACTAGTTTATTCTGATTAATGAGGTGTGGGAGACACTTTTCATGCCCATTGCCTTCACTGTCATTCTGCACAGATGTGAAAGGTTTGCCAGTTAATAGTAATTGTCCTGTGTTTAATGTAATCGTTCCATGCAAGCATGCAGTTGGCTATGTAAATATTATTACTGTTTTCATACTGAACAGATATGTGTTGCTACTACAGATGTCAGTAATAGCCATTGTTCACACCAACTCTGACTACTCTGGTGCCCTCATCTTCTGTATCAGTCATCTCCACAAATGGAGAGAAGGTGTTCCTCACCTGGTGTTAAAGAGATAAGTGTTGGAGCCCTCCCTCAAGTACTGGTAAAGGGAATTACAATTTGCCTTGCCTTGGAGGTAACATATCCATTCATATCATTTGCCCTCCTTTTACACCTTGTTAATTTGGAGTTCCTCCACTGACAGCATTAATATCCATTACAATTTGATTCCAGGCTTTTTCCCACTCAACTTGTTTTGCTACCCCTTTACCAGTCAGATGTTTGCCAAAAATCCTTAGGGCTGCCATGAGGGTATGGTTTTCCTCATGTCTGAAGTGGTCCTTTCTCTGCCTTGACCCCTTGTTTTTCATTTCTACAGATAAAAATATGCCACAGTCTTACACAAAAAAACATTTTGATGTAATCATCAGCCAAATAACACAACAATGAAAGCATATCTGCCATCCTCATTAAAGAAAACAAGTTAGATCTCCCTGGGCCTCTGCTGAAAAGGTATTTTAACCCAGAAAGAGTTTCCTGGATATCAATATCAAAATAAATAAAATAAGTGAATATGTCAATGTATAGATCAGTATTCTGTCCTTAACTGATTTTTATTGTGTATATAATAAGTATTTATTATGTTTAATGGGAAAGTCTGAATAGGTAATACCAATTTTCAGCAGAGGCCCACGGAGAAAAGCTCCATTTGCATACATTGCATTATGCTAAGTTCCAGTCAAACACAGAGTAGTTGCATTTCTATTTACATTTATACACAGTTATATTTCTATTTACATTTATACACAAACAGTAGTTGCATTTATATATATATATATATATATATATATATATATATATATATATATATATATACACATTCTAAGATTTTGCAGAGGTGGAAGTTACTAAAGAGAAAGTACACATGCAACTTAGTACAGGCAGCAGTAAAAAAATGCTTTGTCATTTCATTAACAAATTGAGAATATTATGTTTAGGGAGAGTATTTGGATAGTATAGTATAGTGAAAAAGTTTCAACTCTATGATGAGCATGTACAGGACCAAAACTGATTAAGATGTTTATGCAGTGGTTGAAAACTATATAAATACTTACTTTATAAATAACTACTCTAAAGGATACTAACTGAAGTCTTAAGTGCAGTATTGCAACTAAAGGATATGTCAGTGTATAAATGCAGTCTTTAATTGACTGTATTAGATATATAACTACAAGTATAAATAAAGTGACTTCAGTACAATATTGCAAACAGATGCATATCAGGCACAAGTATAACATGTATTATTATCATTTATGTTACTATAATAAAGTGCAAAATGCAAACCTGACCAAGACTAGATAACAATGCACTAATTCATCCCAAGTATGCATAAGTATTTCCCAGATCATTGTTCCCATGTATACATAAGCACTTCCCATATTATTGTTCCCATGTATGCATAAGTTCTTTTTGTACTCTTGTTTTAGTTCAATAAAAAGTTCTAAAATAAGTGTTTTATAATACTAAATTCAATGCTGTCTAACATTAATGTGAATTTATTGTGTGTACTTTTTCCTCATTACTCCCCTGCCCCTTTTTCTCTTTGCCTTTGGGAAAGCTGGCAACCTAACTAGAAATAAATTTGTAAATAATTCTATGTCATTGCAAACATTAACATAATCCACAGGCTTGTTTTTACAAATGTAAGAAAACTAAATGTAAGAAAACTGTGTTATATGCTGAACTTCAAAAATGTAACCACAGTGCACCCTGCTGGTAGAAAGCTGTTAAGTAAACAATTACCACTGTGTTTTATCTTAAGCTCAGAGACAGGATGTGTGGGCTAGCAAATTCTTTCTATTGTTGGAAGACAGAGATAATTGCTATATTTTACATGTGAAAATGTTTTTTGTTGCTGTGGCTTCCTGGCCAGGTGCAGCTTACAAAGAAATGTAAAAGTTGAGTTTCTGTTAGCCTGGGAACTAAAGGAGAAGTGACAAAAATGATGTAATGTGAAATGACTCAGTAGTACTGCGTATCATCAATTTAAGAGTTTCTCAGAGAAAGACTGAGCATTTTGGATTTTCTCTGAAGCTGACAACAACTAACCAGCACTTTGCCTTGTAAGTAAGTAAAGCTATTTAGGACATAGTTTCTCTTAGGCTTAGATTGGAATTTAGCAAGATTAGTCTAGATGTTTTCTATATTTTTGTTCCTGAGATTTATGAACTATTGATTAGCACTGTGTTGAATTGATATTTGTTTTGTGTTTTTATTATTTATTATTAAATATTTTTAAACCTTTCAACTGTGGCTGTTTTGTGCAGAGATAATTTAAGCTCTTATAGTACATTGCATGTATTTGGTGATACTGTCCAAGCCACTCCAATAGTCTTGCGGTTCAGCACAATTACTGTTTGGATAACAGTAATATTACACAGTGAAATTGGTCACCCTTTGGGAAGGGCCTTATAGTAGCTGATAATAGTGGTTGGTGGCAGTCGGTACTACCTTATAGTATGGACAGAATGAGGGCATAGCTGGATAACCCATGGCAGCCTTCCCCAGGAGTGTCTGTGTGTTTGTATCTATATCAAATCTTAAAGTGTGTGTGTGTGTGTGTGTGTGTGTGTGTGTCAGCTGCTTGGACAGGGACATGAAGCACTGGTAGGACAGAGAGGGTGCTGGAGATTTTAGATTGACCACTAGGCTGAGATCTTGAACCTATAGCTATGCCAGTGGGTAGTCTTATTGGGGATTTGGAGAGAAAGAGAGAAACCAGCCCAAGACTGACTTATGATCTCTCTGTGCTCTTAAGGGAAATTGTACTTTACTATGTGTGTACTTGTTATTCCCCCAATGTGAATGCCCCTCACTGGTGCTAGTTGTGAGGACTGAGGCTCCTTGATTACTGGGCTAGTCCGTGGGTGTCTCATATTAATTGGCTTCAGTGGTGGGATATCCACACTACATATTAATTGTTTGATAGTGGTGAATTAGCCACATCACATATTAATTGGCTTGTGGTGTGGATAGTTAATTCCTGTAGCTTGTGTACAGTGATCACTGAAGGTGTTTTTGTACTCTAAATCAGCCACACAGTGAAGATTCAGAGTTCAGATCACAATTGTTTTATTTATTTATTTTGTTAGCTTAGTTAGTCAGGGAGAGCAGGCAAGAATGTCAGCAGGGGAGTACAGTAATCTGACAAGGAGCCAGTTGGCTGAGATGTCCCAAGCTAAAGGACTGGTGCATGGAAAACTGAGTAAAGCAGGCATGATTCAAAAAGTACATACACCAAGTGGAAGAATGCTAGTTTATTTTGCATAAGATAAAGCTTTTGGGAAACACCCTTCATCAGTATTTAGAACTCATTTTACAAACCTCTTAATATAGCATAGTAAAACAATTAACAAATAATTAATACCATATCTACTTTTAAAGTAGTAACATATACATATAAATTTAAAAATACATACAGATGCAAAAACATAAGTACTTTTCTCATAAAATCTAATACATAAAAATCTTTTAATTATTGATACTCCTGCATGGTAACTAATATTGGTTTTAATGTTACCATATTATTATGCGCAGGGTATTTTTCTGCTTTTAAACTAATAATCCACCTGTATTCTGATATGTCTAATATTATTTATATCCCCTCCTTGTAAATTCCTATAAACCACCTCTAACACCTTAAATTTAAAATCATGTATTGAGCCCCTATCCAAGATGTGCTTAGCTAAAGCATTCATGGCTACACATCTTCCAGTATCAGACTTGTGCTCAATAATATGGTCCTTTAAATGTTTTGAACATTTACCCACATAATAACATTCACATTGTGCACATGTTGCTAAATATATTACAGTAGTGGTATTGCATAATGCTTGACACTTGATTTCATATCTCTCATTTGTTAGAGGATGCTGAACTGTATGCTGTTTTAACACAGATATTTTTACAACTACAGTCATAGCATGGAAGTGTACCATACTTTATTACTGGCACCACTAAATTAACATTAAAATCTTTATAACATAACTGTCTCTTTAAATTTATACTATTTCTATAGGCAAATCTTGGTTTATTGCCTAGCATAGTCAGCGACTCAGGCATAGCTGTCAATATCTGCCAATTTTTTTGTATAGCACCCTCGACCTGCTTTTTCATAATAGTATATGTAGTAACATACCTAAGTAAGGTTGACACACCATTCCTTAGTGTTGACTGTGTTGCTAGCTCCCCCAAAAAAGGGGAGCAATATGTAATCTATTATCAAGTACATACCTTATCTCTTTCAAGATTACATCTTCCTTATAACCTCTACTTATAAGTTGTTCAGGTAATTCCTCCATTTGGTTTATACATTTAACTTTATCTGTGTTGAGCCTACTCACCCTTAAAAATTGCCCTTTAACAGTACCACCAAAAATGTGCTTAACACTCTTAGCATGTGTATATTTATTAACCTGAATTTCTTTTCTATAGACACCATGTCTTAAGCATATTGCAGTCTTTATATAATTGAACATCAAGATATGAATTACTGGTATAGGAAAAAGTAATTTTATACCTAAGAAACACCGTGGTATTATTCAAATGTTCAACAAATTCAAGTAATTGCTGTTCGCTCCCTTTCCAAACCATAAAACAATCATTTACAAAGCATTGATAAAAAAGAACATTTTGTTTAAAAGGTTGGCAGAACCATTTATATATTCACATTCCCACTCATTTAACGCAATATTTGCATTTGTGTTAACCATGGGAGCACCCATGGCTACACCCGCTATCTGCAAGAATGGTTGACCATTAAAAAGAAAAACATTTTTAGTCAAAACAATCTCAATCATACTAGATATATTTTCCACTTCTTTACCAGTCATATCTGTATTTCTACATAAAAATCACGCACTGCATTAATGCCATATTAATTTGGAATTATGGTAAAGAGCAGATTAATATCAAGTGTTACAAGTATGTAATCATTATCAGCATTATTTTATAACATGTATACAACTTTTTCAAAAAAATCCCCATATCCTTTACACAGCTAGGACATAAGGTGAAATATTTACCTAAAGTATTCTGAATATAAGTAGATAGGGGCTTGATCACCAATCCTCTACCTGAGACAATGGGTCTCATTGGTGGTTTGGTGGTGCTTTTTTGCAATTTGGGGATACCATAAATTACAGGTATTAATGGATAAGAAACAGTAAAATAATTAAAAAGATCAGTTGATATATCACCTTGTAATTGCAGATCATATATATACATATTAACATCAGCAATGTGCTTCTTAACTTCAATAAAATGTATAATTTTAAAAGTTAATCCATCTGATAGAAAATCATTCATTAAAGTAGTATATTCTAATTTGTTAAAAATTACTACCGCTCCCCCTTTGTCTGCTTGTTTGATGAATATGTCATTATTATTGTGCAATTCCATAAGTGCTTTATGCTCTTCATATGCTAAATTAAATTATTTTCTCCTACTACTTGGTGATTTAGAATAAAGTTGTCTTAAGTCATACTCACAAGCTATCATAAATGCATTTAGAATCATAGGTACAAAAACACTTGACTTCCTATGCATCTAAATCTGTCCATTTCTCATGTCTTTAAACATGAGTTTTAAGCTAACATTTCTAATAAAAATTCTTAAATCAGTTAATGCGTCTACCATAGTATCCTTCATGGGTATGAATTGTAAACCCTTAAGTAAGCTAACAGTGGCCACAGACAAATTAAAATCTAAAAGATTCAAGACAGACCCTATGTGCTTACAGTTTACTTCTTGCGGCCTTGTTTGTTGTACATCGGGCTGTTCCTCTTTGCTCCATTCATGCCTATACTTTGTTGTGAACGCCCTCGAAATTGCTGCCATTTCCGCACTTCTACTTTTTCTGGTATCTTCACTTTGAGAGGTCTTGGCATCCTGCAAAAAATCCTCACCATTATGCGAATTAGAGGGTGTATTCGCAGACTGATGACTAGTTGACTTATCTGACGTATAAACGTACACATCCTCATTGGTTTTCTGAAATACAGGGGGTGTCGACACTGCAGAACTCATAGTAGATGTCTGCTGTTCGATTTCATTGAGCAAGTTGCCTGTTGTAGGTTTTCTGTTGGTTAAAACCTGACTTTCTGTAGTGAAACTATCTAATTCATACATTCTGAGACATGATTGCAGCTTTGGTCACAGCTGCATCAGAGAATAGCAACCAGGAAGATGAGCAGTAGAACTGTACAACACACAGAGAACGGACAGCTTAACCTTTCTGCACAGGACTTAAAAATCTACCTGGAGCTAAAGAGACTTGAGTTGCAGACCAGGCATTTGGAAACAGAAGCAGCAGAGCGACATCTACAGGCTGAGAAGAATGAGAAACTGCTACACCAGGAAGCTGAGGAGAAGGAGAGGCAGAGACAGCATGAAAAGGAGATGCTGACTCTTCTCTAGAGTCATGAAAGTAATGGGGAAGGGAGTAACTGGACCCCAGAAGCACAAAAGGTCAGTAAATTTCATCTGCAGTTTACAGAGGGGGATAATTTTGATAGTTTCATTCATATGTTTGAGAGGGTAGTAGGATGTCTGGGCTAGCAAATTCTTTCTATTTGAAGACAGAGATAATTGCTAGATTTTACATGTAAAAGTGCCTTGTATTGCTGTGGCTTCCTGGCCAGGTGCACCTTACAAAGAAATGTAAATTTTGAGTTTCTGTTAGCCTGGGCTCTAAAGGAGAAGTGCTAAAAATAATGTAATGTGAAATGACTTAGCAGTACTGTGTATTATTAATTTAAGACTTTCTCAGAGAGAAAGATTGAGCATTTTGGATTTTGTCTGACTCTGAAGCTGACAACAACTCACCAGCACTTTGCCTTGTAAGTAAAGTTATTTAGGACATATATTTTCTTAGACTTAGATAAGAATGTATCCAGATTAGTCTAGCTGTTTTCTATATTTATGTCAGACTATCCTACATTATTGTTTTAAAGTTCTTGTGATTTCTAAACTATTGATTAGCACTGTGTTGACTTAATGAGATCTGTCTTGTGCTTTTATTTTTTATTAAATAATTTAAACCTTTCAATTGTGGCTGTTTTGTGTAGAGATAATTCAAGCTGTCAGAGTACATTGCATATATTTGCTGATACTGTCCAAGCCACTCCAACAGTCTTGCTGTTCTGCACACTTACTATTTGCATAACAATATTATTACACAGTGAAATTGGTCACACTTTGAGAAGGGCCTTATAGTAGCTGATAATAGTGGTTGGTAGCAACCGGTACTACCTTATATTCTCGGAAGAAAGGTGGTATAGCTGGAGAACCTGTGCCAGCCTGCCCCAGGATTATCTGTGTGTCTGTACCTAAATCAAATCTTAAAGTGTGTATGTGTCAGCTACTTCAGCAGGGACACGAAGCACTGGTTGGACAGAGATGGTGCTGGAGATTTTAGCCTGAGCACTTGGCTGAGATCTGGACCCTATAGCTATGCCAGTGGAGAGATTTATTGGGGATCTGGAAAAAAAGGAGAACCCAACCTCAGACTGATGATCTCTGTGGCTCTTAAGGGAAATTGCACTTTACTGTGTGTGTACTTGCTATACCCCAATGTGCACACCCCCTTACTGCAGCAGCAGTAAGAGTCTCCTGCAGATGCACATTTACTAATGCTCCGACAATTCCAAACATTATTTAACAATTTCCTTGATCTCAACATGAGCATTCAGCTGAGTTCAAGGTAGTAGAAGCACGTAGTAGGCACAGTTCCATTGAGCAACATTTATGTATTTCTGAATCACTCCACCATCTCCACTCCACCATCTTGTGTTGTCTCATTAGAGAGGCTCATTTTACTATAACTAGGTGTCAGCCTAGGGTGACATAATAGTAGGGGCACTTTGCCAGTATGTATTTGTTTACATTTTGTAGTAAAGAAATAGTTTCTTTAAAATGTGTTTAATAAATACAAGGTGAATTTCCTGTTCCACATCCAGTTGTTCAAGTAACATTTGAATTGGTGTACCAGGTATAGTTCTCTCCTCAAGAGCTTATAGGAGGCAGAATTCAGGGTTAGGGCTTTGAGGTGGTGTGCATAGGACATGTTATTTACTCACTGTATTCTTTTTCAGAGGAAACTCAGTGGACATTCTAGCTGTTGGATGTGCCTGGTTAGGTACACACCAAAGGGGGCATTGTACTCAATGAGAGGTCTGATGACTGCTGAATACAGTGGAACAATGACCAACTTGGACCTAGATGCCATATCTTTGTTTATAAGTTACACAACATACAATGATTTCTTCACTACTGCAAATGTGATGGTCAAAGACTAGATTACTGTCTGTGTGTCCCCAAGCCCCTAACTACTGGGTCAACAGGGGTGTGTTGTCAATATGGCAGTTACCAGACGTGGCTGACTTCCAAATGATACTATTACACATTTCTTGGCATTTAGTTTTAGTCCATGACTCTGACACCAGTTATTTGTCTGCATCAGGTGGGGGATTCTGTGATGGCTCATAATTTGCAATTGTCTACAAATTGGCCTTGACTTCAGACAAGTAAATGCCAAAAAATAGCAGTCAGATCCCTTCTTATTCACACACTGTGCTTGTCATAACTGTTGACTCTATGTACTAAATCTGCATCCTGGCAGCTAGTCATGATTCCCTATGTTATGTTAAGTACACACTCTCACTAGGGAACTAACACATCTACCCTTTTACTCATAACCAACACCCTTCGCAGTCTCTGACCCTGAGGCACACTGTGTGAGAAGCAGCCACACCAACCCTATCCTAATGATGAGTGGTAAGGCTTCAGTTTATGAAGCACATCTCCATTGTATAATATAAGATGACTTAGTTGTGCATCCCTCCTGCTCCCCAGCACTAATGAAACTTACCTACTTCAGTTCAGAGCTAGGCTGTCACTCTCCCATAGGAGATCAAAACTGTAGATCCATGGTCTGCAGGTCTACAAATCAGCCTTTGTGAATCATATGCAGGCTCTTCATTTTTTCAAACAAATATTTGGCTATGTTTTGCATTTTCAGTTCTCCATTAAAAACGGACTTATTTTCTTCACAGATTCAGTAATTTTGATTGTATTGATGTTTAACCTGTAATGACTGAATGCATGATAAATGAATAGCGAACAAGTTATTAATTCGCACAAACATAGCTGCCATTAACAGGTCACTTCACTCCATTTGCTCCCAGACACTCAACAAGTCTTTCCTTTAAAGCACATGTACTAAATTACTAAATTGTACTTATTACCTTGTGGAATCACAATTTGCTGTTTGCTACATTCTTTCTTCTTCTGAACATTAGCTAATATACATACAAGTATTGTCTTAGTAACACTCATGATGCATGTCTTCTACTCTCGTAGCATTTTCTAAGCTAATACATTCTTCCTTCTTTCACATGCAGCAGCTGGCTATAAGAAATACCCCCCATGGGCCTACATTGTAAGTTCTAACCTCCCACAAGTGAACAGATGCATTTATTCAGTATTTTGCATCCCCGCAGTTCACCTCTATACACACTTACCTTTGCTTTTGCCAAAGTATTACAGCTTAACATCTGGAAGTGCTTCCCCCAGTGATGTACACAGAGGCAGTGTCTTAGATCTTAGATCTATATTCACTTACAATAAATATCATGTGAGCATGCAAGAGTGTCTCTGTGTGTGTGTGTGTGTGTAAAAAAAAAAAAAAAAAAAAATATAGATTTTTTTTTATACATATTTTTTTATATATATATATGTGTTTATGGATCCCTATCACATAGTCAACAGGCCATATGATCGACTTTCATTTGGTCGACAAGCAGTTTTATGTGGGGGGGCTTCTCCCCCAACACCCCCCAATGTGGGGGGCTGTGCCCCCCACACCTCCCTAACTATATATATCAACTCCAGGGTTGCACAACATTGGGGAGGGGGGCAAATCTGGCTGTCGACCAAAATATATATATATATATATATATATATATATATATAGGTCCATGTTAGATGAGCACGGAATCTCTTTCTGTCTCCATAAAACACCAAAACACAATTACAAATACCTGTATAGCAGGGAGGCTCAATGCTGGGTCAGTCAAATATTAATTGTTTGGCAGTGGTGGGATATCTACACCACATATTAATTGCTTGATAGTGGTGAGTTAGCCACATCACATATCAATTGGTTTGTAGTAGTGTGGATAGTGAATTCCTGTAGTTTGTGTACAGTGATCAATGAAGGTGTTTTTGTACTCTAAATCAGCCATGCAGTGAATATTCAGATTTCAGATCAGAATTGTTTTATTTCGTTTGTTAGCTTAGTTAGTCAGGCAGAGCAGTCAAGCATGTCAGCAGAGGAGTACAGTAAGCTGACAAGAAGCCAGTTGGTTGACATGTGCCAGACTAAAGGAGCGCTGCATGGAAACCTGACTAAAGTACACATGATTACAGGTTTGGTCACAAATGCATCATAGAATAGCAACCAGGAGGATGATCAGACTGGACGTGGAGATGTACAACACTCAGAGAATGGACAGCTCAACCTTTCTGCAGAGGTCTTAAAAATCCATCTGGAGGTAAAGAGACTTGAGTTGACGACCAGGTATTTGGAAACAGAAGCAACAGGAGACTGAGATGTCTACAGGCTGAGTAGAATGAGAAACTGCTACACCTGGAAGCCGAGGAGAAGCAGAGACAGCATGAAAAGGAGATGCTGACTCTTTGCCAGAGTCATGGAGGTAATGGGGAAGGGAGTAACTGGACCCCAGAAGCACAATAGGTCAGTAAATTTCTTCCACAGTTTACAGAGGGGGATAATTTTGATAGTTTCATTCATATGTTTGAGAGGGAATGTAAACAGTATGATGTTTATGAAAGGATCTGGGTAGGGTTCCTGACCTCCTTACTCCATAATAAAGCTAACTGTGCTGTCTAAATTACCCAATCATGAATTTTTTGATTATACTGCTAAGAATTGTTTGCTAGAATATTTTAAGCTAACACCTGAAGCTTATAGGAAAAAGTTTTGTGAGCATAGACGCAAGGCAGATGAAAGTGTGTGTGAATATGTTGCTGAACTAAGCACTTATTTTCATAGGTTGGTGAGGGGATGTCAAGTCACCACATTTGAAGAGCTGGCAGACCTTTTGGTCAGGGAACAAGCCCTTAACACTTTGCCTGAGCACATGAAGATCTGGTTAGCTGATATACGATGTGCCACTTCAGATGATTTAGGGAAGAAGGGAGACCTATACCTAGCAAGCAGTGCATCACTGCACAGGAAAGGGACACCCAGTCCTGCTCATGGATCTAAAGGAACCCATGGTGGGCAGCACAGACTGCCCCAGCAGACTCTGCCAGTAGCAGGGGGAGCCACTAGTCCAGGTACACATTCATGACCTAGGGTTAAATGTTTTGAATGCAACCAGTGGGGCCATGTGACATATAGATGTCCACAGAGGCAAGGTGGGGAACAAAAGGTGGGAGAGCCAGTAAGTGGGAAAGACAACCTGCCAGTAGTAGGCTGTCTTGAGACAACAGGGATACCAAACTGCCATCCTGCAGATGTCTTGATAGAGAATGATTTTGATAATGGCAGTACCATGTGCTCATGCAATTACATGCAGTCAGGCTTCGAGACAAGCATGTGGGTCAGTTAGCCAGGGGAGACTAGACAGACCGCACACTTGCAGCCATGACTGGTGAGGTGGTTACTTCAGGCTGGGAGCTACACTGTAGCAGGTAGACTGAAGGGGAGCCACAGCTGCTTGTGGGTACTGATGTTCCCTTGGACAGATTGACTGCAAAGGTAGAGGTGAGTAGTGGTTCCCAGGCTGACAGTGAGGCATCGCTGTCAGACAATACCAGACTTCCTGTGGAAGAGGAGCTGGGAAGGGTTACAAAGAGAGAGTTGATATGGACTCCTCTCTCAGACCCTATATTACAAGGCCTGAGAGAGGTAGCTAGTGAGGCACCTGATTCTCAAGGAAAGGGGATTCTGTATACTGGGACAAATGGTTACTGTATAGAGAATGTACCCCTGAGGGAGGGCAAGAAGGTAAGGGAATAAAGCAGTTGGTAGTGCCTAGAGCATACTGTCTGGTGCTTCTAGCCATAGTCCATGATATTCCCTTTGCAGGTCATATGGACATGAAACGTACAATGAGAGGTGTTATGCAGAACCTCTATTGGTCTGAAATTTCCAGAGATGTAACAGGGTACTGCAGGACCTGTGAGCAGTGCCAAAAGGTAGGCAAGGCAGAAACAACATGAGAGATCCTTTGATGCCTTTGCCTGTGATTGAGGAGCCATTTCAGAGGGTAGCTATGGATATTGTGGGTCCTCTGAGTACCTCAAGTTCCACACAGAAAAGGTATATCCTAGTGGTAGTAGATTATCTTACAAGATACCATGAGGCAATGGCTTTGTCCACTATTGAGGTAGAAAAGGTGGAAAATGTTTTGTTAGAAATTTTCAGCAGGGTAGGTTTCCTAAAAGAAATACTGACTGACCAATTTCATGTCAGACCTGCTGGCTTGTCTGTGGAGGTACTGTGGGGTGAAGCACCTGAAGAGCACCCCCTACTATTGCTAGAGTAATGGTCTTGTTGAGAGGTTACACTCTACAATCAAGTCCATGCAGTGGGCATTTGCAGACCAGTTTAAGAGGGGAGTGGGACAAATATTTGTCCCATCTGTTTGCTTCCAGGGAGGTTCTCCAAGTATTGACAGGTTTTTCACCCTTTGAGTTGCTGTATGGACATAGGGGGAGAGGAACTCTAGATTTAATTTGAGATGGGTGGGAGGGTGAGTGCGAATCTCACAAGGAGTCTTTTGTGACATATGTCCTAAACCTCAGGACAAGGCTCAGAACTCATGGGCTTGGCCCAGGAGAACCTGGCAGAAACCCCAACAACAGAAAAAGGTCCAGTATGACAGGAATGCTAGAGCTAGAGAGTATGCTACAGGGCAGCAGGTAATGGTTCTCATTCCTGTCAAGCACAACAAGATTCAAGCAGCCTGGGTGGGACCCTACAAGGTGGTAAGGAAGGTTCAGTGATAGCTACATGGTAGAACTGCTAGGCAGGAGGCAGGGACACAAATTGTACCATGTTAAAATGATGAAAACTTACCATGATAGGGAGGCCCTCCTGCCTGCAGTGGATTGCAGCAGGAGTCTGAGAGAGACCTACTGACTTATCTCATCAGTAAGGCTCAGACTGACACATCAGTGGAAGGGGTTGTCCCAGCAGCTATCTCCTACCCATATTTGAGAAATCTGAGCAGTGTTACAGGAGTTTGGGGACATATTCATTAGGAAACTAGGGTGCACCCACCTGGTGCAACACCAGGTGGATACAGGACCCCAAAGGGCTATTAGGCAGGCCCCTTATATGGTGCCTGAGAGATTCAAACAAACTCTGAGGGAGGAGATACAGGAAATGTTGGAACTATGGGTAATTCAAGAGTCCAACAGTCTCGGGGCCTCCCCAGTGTTGCTGGTGCCAAAGAAGGATGGCAGCACCAGTTTCTGTGTGGACTACAGGAAATTAAATAGTCACACAGATGCTTACCACATCCCTAGGTCAGATGAAGCCCTAGAGCAGCTCAGTGGGGCTATGTATCTTACCACCATTGATCTTACCAAGGGTTACTGGCAGGTGCCCTTGACTCTCAGTGCTAGAGAGAGATCAGCCTTTGTGACTGCTTTTGGTTTGTATGAGTTCACAAAGATGCCCTTTGGGATGAAAAAGCCCCAGCACCTTTCCAGAGGCTGGTAGATCATATCCGAGCAGGAGGGATTGCCTTACTTACCTAGGTTGGGAGGGTGGCCTAATGGTTAAGGTGTTTGCCTTACAAACACAAGGTGTGGGGTTTGAGTCTCACAAGGGATAATTGGCTAGGCTTAAAATGGCTCACAAGGGTAGTTAGCTTAGTACTAATCTATGAACCTATGAATCTATAGATGATATTGCCATCTACAGCCATTTCTGGCAAGAACACTTTCAGCATTTCAGGGAGGTACTGGGAAGACTACAGAGGGCAAGGTTGACCATTAAGCCAAGCAAATGTCAGGTGGGTATGGCAGAGGTCACCTACCTGGGACATAGAGTGGGGAGTGGTAAGCTCAGGCCAGAACCTGCCAAAGTGGAGGTCATTCAGGCATGGCCTGCACCTGCTACCAAAAAGCAGGGGAGGGCATTTTAGGGACAGCATCCCCAATTATAGTGCCATAGCTGCTCCCCTCACAGACCTGACAAGGAAAAAACAGGCCAGATAAGGTAGTGTGGACCACAGCATGTGAGTAAGCATTCCAGAACCATAAAGAAGCTTTCGTAGGAACCCTGTGTTAGCCAGTCCCAATTACAGGAAAGAATTTGATGTGCACATGGATGCTTCAAGCCATGGGGTGTGGGCTGTATTTGGCCAGATTTCTTCAGAGGGAGAAGAGCATCCAGTGGTTTATCTCAGTCTTAGGCTTCAACCCAGGGAGGAATGCTATGCAGCTATAGAAAAGGAATGTCTAGCCATAGTGTGGGCACTGCAGAAACTTCAGCCTTTTCTGTATGGAAGGAAATTCACTGTTACAGATCACTATCCCCTAACATGGTTACGCTGAGCCAGCCAGCAAAATGCTAAGTTGCTAACATGGAGGGTTGCAAGCATATGATATGTCAGTGCAGCACTGCAGTGGGATTAGCAATGTCAATGCAGATGGGCTCAAGACAGGGAATTGGGGAAGGTATACTGAGATAGATCTAATCCTCTCACGCATGTTTCTCAAGGGTCACGTCTAAAAACTAGAGTGAGTTCTCTGGGGGGGGGTATGTGAAGGCTGCTAGCCTAGCTGGATAGAATTTTGTAGATAATTCTACATCATTGTAAATATTAATTTAATCCACAGGCTTGTTTTTTCAAATGTAACAAAACTAAAAGTAAGAAAACTGTTATATGCTGAACTTCAAAAATGTAACCACAGTGCACCCTACTGGAAGAAAGCTGTTAAGTAAACAATTGCCATAATGTTTGATCTTAAGCTCGGAGACAGGATATCTGGGCTAGCAAATTATTTTTATTGTTTGAAGACAGAGAAAATTGCTAGATTTTACATGTAAAAGTGTCTTTTATTGCTGTGGCTTCCTGGCCAGGTGCAGCTTACAAAGAAATGTAAATTTTGAGTTTCTGTTAGCCTGGGATATAAAGGATTAGTGATAAAAATGATGTAATGTGAAAGACTCGGCAATACTTTGTATTATTATTTTAAGACTTTGTCAGAGAGAAAGATTAAGCATTTTGAATTTTGTCTGAAGCTGACAACAACTCACCAGCACTTTGCCTTGTAAGTAAAGTTATTTAGGATGTAGTTTCTCTTAGATAGGAATTTAGCCAGATTAGTTTGCAATATTTGTCGGACTATCCTATAATATTGTTTTTAAAGTTCCTGTGATTTCTGAACTCTTGATTAGCACTGTGTTGAATTGATGAGATTTGTCTTGTGTTTTTATTATGTATTAAATATTACTAACTCTTTCAGCTCTGGCTGTTTTGTGTAGAGATAATTTAAGCTCATATAATACATTGCATGCATTTGGTGATACTGTCCAAGACACTCCAATAGTCTTGCTGTTCAGCACATTTACTATTTGGATAAAAGTAATATTACACAGCAAAATTGGTCTCCCTTTGAGGAAGTGCCTTATAGTAGCTCATAACAGTGTTTGGTGGCAGTTGGTACTATGTTATAGTCTGGGCAGAAAGGTGGACTAGCTGGAGAACCTGTGCCAGCCTGCCCCAGTAGTGTCTGTGTATTTGTACCTAAACCAAATTTTAAAGTGTGTGTGTGTCAGCTACTTGGGCAGGGACACGAAGCACTGGTTGGACAGATAGGATGCCAGAGATTTTAGCTTGACTACTAGGCTGAGATCTGGACCCTATAGCTATGCCAGTGGGGAGTTTTATTGGAGATCTGAAAGGGAGAAACTGGCCCCAGACCGACTGTGATCTCTGTATGCTCTTAAGGGTAATTTTACTTTACTCTGTGTGTACTTGTTATCCCCCCAATGTGCACTCCCCTCACTGGTGCTAGTGTTGAGGATCGAGGCTTCTTGATTACTGGACCAGTGCGCTGATGTCACATTCTCATTTTAATTATGCATTCCATTGTCCTTCTTTATTTTCTTTCTCTGTCATTTCTTTTCATTTTTTTATCCAAATTTCTCAGGAGCTGCCCAGTCATGTACCACTCAGATTAGTGAATGTTTATTTGCATATATGAGTAGTGGTTTTCTTCACTGATGACCATTACACAGTTATGAAATCCCAGATTACGAATACCATGCGATGACCCACCAGTGGACCAGTAATTAAGAAGCCTCAGTCCTCACCACTGTCAACAGTGGGGGATGTACACTGGGAGGATGACAGGCACACACACAATATTTCCAGATGCAGGTCTCTGCACCAAGTGCAATTTCCCTTAAGAGCACACAGAGGCCACAGTCAATCCTGGGCTGGTTACTTCCCCTTTCTTCAGATCCCCAATAAGACTCCCCACTGGCACAGCTATAGAAGTAACCTCTCAGCTGAGTGGCCAAACCAAGACCTCCAGCACCCTCTCTGTCCTACCAGTGCTTCATGTCCCTGCCCAAGTATCTAACACAGTCAGTTTGATTTACACAAACACACCTGGGAAAGGCTGGCACAGATTTACTAACTATGCCCCTTTTGCCCAGACTATAAGGCAGATATAACTACCACCAGCATACTCCTCATCAGCTACTTTAAGGCCCTTAACAAAGGATGACCAATTTTACTGTGTAATACTAATTTTAATACAAAAGAGCAAGGATCTTAGGAGTGGCCGACACAGTGTCTCCAAATAAATATGCAAGTACTCTCAAAAGTTAAATATCTCTACAAAGATCAGCCACAATGAAAGGTTTAAATGTATTTCATAATAAATAGTAAAAGAACAAAACAATGCTAAATATATATTCACAGTGACATCAGAGTTTAAAACCACAGGAAATATTTAAAACAACATTGTAGGACAGTCTCAAATAAAGAAAAATATCTAAACAAAGCTTCACTATATTCCTTGCTGTATCTAAAAGAGTTACTGTACCCTAAGAACTTACTTACAGGGTAAGGCAGGTGTGCGGGGCATGGCTCCTGTTATTGCCGGGTCCAAGACAGTATACAGAATGCTGTGTCTCTTTAGTAGACCTCTCTAATATCTCAAATATTACTGCTGGGATAGCTTGCAGAATGATATAATTTATTCTTATCTGACTCTATCCCAGCTGAAACTCCCACTGCTAGAATCTGGCAGTATGTAGCATCTACCTGGGAAAATACATAGACCTCTGGTCTTTGGCAGATGCTGAAAGCCATAACAACTACATTCCTCCACATTTCAAGACTAGTAATTATTTCACCCTCAAGATAATACAGAAAGCTGCCTAGTACAGACATCATGTTTCCCACTGCACTGAAACTGAAACATACCATCTTTTTTATGGCCTAGCCATAAAGTAATTTAATTTCAGTTGTTTTTTCTGAAGTTAACCTACTGTATTCCAGTTTTCACTGTTAAAATATATCCATTTAAACAGTAATAGTGCATGTACATTTCTGTTCTATTCCAGTAGGGCCTACTGTGGTTATAGTTCAAGCACAAGCAAAAATATCTTCTTAACACAAACACCTGTACAGAGCAGTCTGATATACATGTGACATACAGTTCTAATACATTTGTAATGCAAGCATCTTACATAAATTATTTTTTCACCATTGACATATAATTATTTACAAAATTCCAGGTAGCTTTGCTGGCAGTATCTCTCTTGTCACATACCATCTTATCTTTTTAGTGCATACATGGTTAGCATAGCATGGACTCCCTAACACTGCATTATCCTGTACTTTCCTTAGAGTTTGTTAAACTGCTTAAACAGAGGAATTGCAGCTTTACTTTTTATTCAGGTTTAAAAGTTCATTTAGAGTTTTGAAAATATGGAGCATAACTGTAATACAGTTTCAGTTGTTTTGTTTTTTTTAAACTACTTGCTGATAATTTCTGTAATCTGAAGAGATCCAAAGGAGGAAGTGATCATCTGTACTTCAGAGGCAGTATTCATGAGAAAGATTTCCTTTGGGCAAAACTGTACAAAGATGATTTTTAGTTAGATTGTGGTCAAACAGGGTGGCTGTTTGCATGTTATAAAGATCTAGGCCAGTATTCATAGTCAATTACACAAATTAGTTGAGGCTATCTGTGATGCTCTTGGACAAGCACAGCTGAGATGTGATTCATAGAGGCCATTTACACCAATGCGTGATGACTGCCAATGTGCTTATGCAAATGTACAAATAATGAGATGCAGATGAGGAGTGATGTAAATCTTCATATGCTAATTAAGTATAATTTAAAACATTTGTGATTCATAGTCAAATTTTCCTGCTTTCCTGCACTGGCCACAGATGTGCTATATAAACAGAAGCCTCATCAAATCTATCAGAGTGCAAACTGGTGATAATGCTTTCACTTGCTAGTAACTTTGCTATTTCCAGGTCTGACTTATCTGTCTTGGCTGGACCAAAAATGCTAACATCCAGCAGTGCTTGCGGGTGAAGATAGTGAAAATAAAAGCAAAGGACTATTCATTATAACTTTGACAATCAGGAAATCCTTGATAGGTTCAGAGTGGATGGGAACATAAGGGTCATAGTGAAATGTTTGATCCCTATAGGGGTAATGGAAGAATGTGTGGATTTCCTATCCCTGTGGCCATTGAGGTATGGATAGCCCTCATATTCTTGCTACAGGGATCTTCCAGAGACAGACTAGGGACACATCAGTGATCTCGCAATCTTCTGCCTTGAGGATATTGTAATAGTTCCTGGATGTACTGTTGGCATGTGTGGTCAGTATATCTATTTTCTGGTGTCACCTCAGGACCAAACGAGCATGAGGCATACTTTTTATGGGCTGGCACATCCTAATGTACTTATGTGATAGCTTGCATTCACTTTGCAATTATGACCCCTACTGGACCACAGTGGGAGCAGTACTGCAATTAGAAGAGCTACCATTTCATCAGTTGCCAGGTAGCATGTGATGCATGGAGCATCACCAATGTCTCTGAACAACATCCTGGCAGTGCACATGATTACCACATCTGGCATATTAGTTCACTCTACCACTTTTTCCTGCATGGTAGGATGCCTAGGGGTCATCTTGTTGGTAAGTGTAAAATATTTTTGTTATTTTGTATTAAAGTAGTTATGCACATTAAAAATATATATTGTTAATACTACGTTTTTCAACCCCCCTTTTTTTTGAGGGAGGGTGATGCTGGATATCCAATGGAGCCATTGCTCATGATACCAGTGAGAAATCCAAGTGGAAATGCAGAGAAGACATATAACACATCCCTGTCTTAGACCTGTTTTGTCATTGAGAGGGCATTTGAGGTGCCTGGATGAGTCTGGGGGTACCCTTCAGTCTGACCCATCTAATGCATATAAGATGTTTATTCTGTGTTGCATTCTGCATAACCTGATTATGTGCTGTTCTAGTGGTTAAATGACCTATGCTGTCACTGCAGCTCTCAGTTCCACTCCAAATATGAGTAATAGTGACCAGCTGGCAGCAGTGGTAAGGGATAGCATATCACAGGTTCATACATAGCATGCGGCTAAAGAGGTAAACAGTTGGCATGTAGTCCACAACTATGGACCATGACATTGAGGTTAGTGTTTCCTTTATTATAAAGAACACATGGAGTATAATTTATGCATGCAGTGATATCAGTAAGCTATGCTGTGTGGATCATGGTCTGCTGTCACTGTTTATCCAACATTCTCTGTCATCATAAAACATTTTTTGTTATCTTTTAAAAAACTTACTTATAGTATCATCATGCCTGTATGCTCACTGAGTCTTGTTAAGTGATGTTGTAAGGCATCATATAAAAAGCAATTCATATTTTTGTCTGCTTTGATGAATAAGTTCTACTTTAGTGATTACTTAATTATACAAAAGCAATGAATATTATCACCAGTAAAATACTTCCTGAGTTAATGTATTGCAAATTTAAGGAAAATGAATTATGCTGCATTTTTTTTTATATTATGACATATTTTCTTTGATTATTCTGTGGTACTACACATCACATTAATTTTATATTTTCATATACAGTAATTTCTGACTTCAGAAACATAAAGAAATCATCTTTGCAATGGGGAGGGTGAAGTTGCAGCAGTATAAATTTACATGGCAGTATACTCATTTTAATGTGTCATTTGCTTATGGTATATTTCTCCTGAAAATTTTTGGGCATTACTACTTTTATATTGCAGCTAACTGCCACCTTTAGGAATAGTAATCCATGTAGGATTGTTTTTGTCTGTTTCATTGATGGTGTACATACTAGTTTTACAGGGATGAAATGCATAAATTTACAAACCCCTAACCTCCATTCCAGTTAAACAAATTTCTGTGGTTTTGAAGCTGATTCACAGTAGTTCAAGATCAAGTGAGCCATACACATCTTCCATAGATAGGCTAAGTTGTGGTGCAGGTGATTTTGAGGAGGGACTATGAAGAGAACTGTAAGATGAGTTGGTTTATTGTCATGACCTACTTGATGCAGGTGATCTTGCTGTCACTGACTTGATATTGCTGCATGATCATGATTGTGACCTTGAATGACAGGTTCTTCTAAGTGTAGATGAATTCTGAAATGGCCCTTATGAAACGCATTGCACTTGTTCACTCCGACTACTGATATTACTGTACTGAGAAGAAATGGTATCATGTGATCTCACCCCACGTGTCTAGACAGTACCCCATCTTCTGCCCCTTGGAAGACTGATTCCGGCTTGACTCTGGTATGTCCTAAATAATGTACAAATGAAGGCAGCAACTAATGTTTGGTGTACCACCATGATATGTATCCGTGTGATCATGGCATTATTCCTACTCTCTGCCATTTCCAAGAAGTGCTGAAAACCATCACACATACTCTGGAGCACTCTGACCATTTCCTGCTGACTCTGTATGGCAGTGCTCTGAGCCTTAAAAATATCATGGCACATTTCTTTTTGGGCAGCTAATGCTTTGCATGTTTCCTGGAGTAGCTGTAAGAAATTTCTGCACCTGACTCCCATTCGTAAAGGTGTCACTGTGGACACTGAAGATGATGGCAGGCATTCAGAGGTAACAAAGTGTTCCACTGGGTTTGGAGATACTGGTGAAGAGGTGCAGGGGTGTTCCTCTTGTACAAGGATGAGTGGATTGACAGCTTGTGCTTGACTTCGTGATTCACTGTCACTTTCTGCAGAGTTACTAACATGTTGTTGGGTGAGAGATCCTGTCATTAATTTGGGGACTGACTGCCGCTTTCCTCAGGCTACCTCATAAATATGACTATAGTATCATGAGCAACATCCATGCTGCAGCTGATATACAAATTTATTGGGGTATATTTGAACTGTTTTTTCTGTTTTTGACCCTGTAAAAAAAGTTATTTGAAAACAATAATAACGGAATAGCATGCAGTAGTAAATACTTACAAGAGGGTGAGTGGGACACTTACCATGCACACTGCCTTCATTCCCTTTCTTTACTGAAGTTCAAAGTTCTACAAGTAATTGATTGTGACATGTTTGTCATTCCTTGTCAGAATTCAATTCTCTATATAAATGTGTTACTGATTTTAATCCAACCTTCATAAGTAGATGAGTGCTGCTGCTAACATTGGTAAGATGTGACCACTCCAGCTCTAATCATTCATCTTCCATCATTTTCTATGTCATAGTCATCTCCACAAATGGATAGAAAGTATTCCTCATCTGGTGTTAATTAAGTAAGATTTGGAGCCCCCCCCCCACAAAGTAACGCAGGAAATTACATCTTGACAGGTCTTGCTTCTAGCATGTAATACCATATAATTTGCCCTTTTCTTGCACTATGTAAATTCTCAGCTTCTGCCACTCACTGAATTAATTCCAACAGTTACCTGATTACAGGCCTTGTTCCCCTCTGATTGTCTGGACCCCCTTTACAAAATAGAAATTTCACATATGTCCTAAATGCTGCCATGAGGACAAAATACTGGTCATGTCTTCCTGCCATTCATAGATTCATAGCCTAGTACCTACCTGCCATTCATAGGTTCATAGCCTAGTACCTACCTATGAACCTATCGGCCCTAGGGCCTATACAAGCCCAGCCAAAAAAGTACCCTGGCTTTTGCCACCCAAGAAAATTATTTTCCTGTGCCACTGTTGAGCAGAGCCACAGAGGTGATCTCCGGGGCGAATTTCCTATTGCCCATCCAATCATCAAGATTTTTCTTGAAGAGTGCTAATGAGGAGCTTTGTTTCACGTTAAACAAAAATGTTAACACAAACCATATCATTACATGAAAAAATTCTAATATAACCATGTAAAATTGCAGTATATTACTTGTCACAAAAAACATGTATGCCCTACCATCTGCCATTGTCATGTACTCATAATATTGCCATTTTTTATTTATAACTGTAACTTAAATCTCCAGTTCATCATACATGCCCATTGATATCTTTAGCACAGTAGAACATCAGTATACCCATGTATGCACAGTTATTACATTATACCACAGGAATGATCATTTTATGTCATCAGTAATCATTTCTCCTGCTGCCGTTATGAAATCCACCTTCTAAATGACACAAATCTAGCAATCATTCCCTGCTATCATAACATGTATATCATATATGTACATTAATTAAATATGACCCTTAATTTAATAACAAAATAATATTTTGATGTATTTCTTATTAAAATATAATAATTTTAAAAAAGTGTGTGATATCCTAATAATTTGCAGCCTATCTTCACTATTGGTGAATTAATATGGAGATTCTCAACTTATTGGTTAAAAATTTAATGCCATTTACACATGTTATATGCAAATCAGGCTAATTTATATTCCTCTCTGAGTTGTAGTTGTACGCAAATGTGTCCCGAGATGTATCAGTGTATTTCAGATTTTCACCAATCATGAATGCACATCAGACTGACGTGGGCCGACTGCAGACTGCACGTCACAGCTGTCCCAAGTTAGTTGAAAGAAAACGAGAATGAAGTTAAAAAAAAAAAAATGGAGTCGCCTGAATGTCAAGTTTGGAGTCGCCCGAAACAGGGGAAATATCCAAACGGGTTCAAAGAAAACAATTTTATTAAGCTCCAGAAACGCTTTTTGTTGCTTTTAAAAAAAAAACTTCTTCCGATTAAAACCATTTTTTAAAATAAACGGGGGTTTAAATTCCCCTCTTTCCTGTCACATGATTGCAATCAACATCAATGGTTATCCACATGGCGCTTAAAAAATAAAACCCCACCCCTCCTTTCTCTTCTAACAAAGTTCTATAAATGTTATAAAAATCAATAGTTACATACATAAAACTTCCTTATGTGTTCAAATAAAAAACATGTACTTTAAATAAGTACTTCATGAACCAGGTGTCACATTTGAATGCATGAACTAAAAACAAATTATTCTCTCAAACTACCATCTCTAAGATTATTTTATATTTAATGTGAAATGACCACCAATCTTTTGCAAAACATATATTATAAAACTATATATATATAAAATATAAATATAAATATATACACATATATATATATATATATATATATATAAAACATGGATAGTTAAAAAAACTAGCTACCTGTTTAAGCTTCTTAATTTTAAAACACATATGATGGAGCTTAGTTCATTTATTCCTGGATAATGGCAAGCATCCAACCTCAGTTGCCAAAAGAGTTCACTTCTCTCTAAAATAAGTGAATCCGCCCCCCCCCCCATCATTCTTGACTTGATCTATTGCCCAAAATGTAAACTGGTGTTGGGGGTACTCTGTAATATGTCTTGCAAGTGCGTTCTCTGCCTTATGTCTCCCCATGGCATACACATGTTCGTATACCCGTTCACAGAGTCTTCTGTCGGTCTTCCCAATATAGAAGGCCAGACAGTGTATGCACATTGCTATGTATACCACTTGCTTACTCTGGCAATCAAATTTGCCACTTGTTTTATATTTTCTCCCCTTGACCTCAAATGTTTGGCCAGTGTCCATGTATTTGCAATATCTACACATATTGCATTTGTACATACCCATTACATTCACCAACTTATTTGGTTTCTTTTCCAGGATTTGCTTCAAATTGTTTCCCCATTTGAAAACAATCCCCGGTTTCTCCTGGAATTTGCCCCTCTATGTATCATCATTCATTAGTACATTCCATTTTTTTTTGAATTATAGAAACCACACTTTTGGCATCTAAACTAAATGCAATTATGAAGTTGTAAGGGGTAATGTCCTGTCTGACAAGCCATGGTTCTATAGTCTGCTCATTATATTGGTTAAGAATGGGCAAGTATATTCCTCTGTCCCTTTTAAGCTGGACTTCATCAATCAGGTCCTGGATTAAGGCTAGGGAGCAACCTCTTTTCAAAAATAATTCCTTCATAAATTTACACTCTTCCTGAAAATCATGGTCCTTTGTGATCATCCTCGCAGCCCTAACTAGTTGGCCCTTTACTACAGATTTCTTTTGTGTAAATGGGTGACAACTATTGAACTGCAAGTAGGAATTAGAGTATGTATCCTTATGGAATATTTTTGCTATATGGCATGCATTACCAATGTCCTTAATTAAATCCACGTCCAGATATGCTACTCTATCCTGGGCAAAACATGATGTGAACTTAGGTATTCTGATGTAGAATTAAATAATTCAACTATTTCCTGTGCAACTTGCATATCTCCCTTAACCAGGATAAAAATATCATCCAAGAATCATGTGTAAAATTGAATTTTCTCTTGGATGAGTGGGTTGGCCATGATGAACTCCCTCTCCCAATACGCCATTACCAAATTGGCCACACTTGCCCCGCATGGAGAGCCCATGGCCACACCTATTTTTTGGAGATAATACTTATTATTAAATGTTACATAATTACAAGATAAAATTATGCCCAGGAGTTCCCCAACTAACTGAATTTCGTCACATGGCACCTCTTTTTGCCTCATTATAGAGGCCACCCATTCAATTGCTTCCAAATTTGGAATGAAGGAATAAAGATCTTTGACGTCTATGGTGAGGAAATTGAATTCCTCACTATAGGAAATTCTATTAATCTCCTCTAGAAATGACCATGAATCTTTAGAAATCTGCTTTTCACTTTTAACATATTTTTTCAAGATGTTATCGACAACTTTTGCGCATGTATATGTGATGCTGTTACTTGCGTCAACCAATGGTCACATAGGTGGACTATATAAATTTTTATGGACTTTTGGTATTCCGAAAAGGATAGGAACCCTAGGTGCTGGCATGGTGAGGTAGTTATAAAGTTCAATATCTATCCTAGCTTCTATAAACATATCATTAAAATAGGACCTGATCCTGGAATACCCTATATTTAACTCATTCTTAGATACTTCCACATAAGTATTAGTGGTGACTATGTCCATCATCCTGTTATAATCTTCATAGTTCATCACTGTTAAACCATCCCCCTTGTCCGGTTCCATAATTCTTATCAGAAAATTACGTAAAGATTCCAACATATGTTTTTCCTCTTCGCTGATGTTAAATACACATGTATTTCTTGGGAGAGACTTACCTAAAACATAACATACATCCAATTCACATAATTGGTTGAATAGTGCTATTGTGGAATGTAGGTCCGGATGATAAGTACTAGGAATGTAATATTCACTCCTCGCACTCATGTTTTCCCCCATTAATACACACAAATTCAATTTCCTCACAAACATTTTTAGTTCAACCAAAGTCTTGACTAAGGGACATACTTTTGTGCCTTCCACATGGGCTGATTTAGCAAACAGTCCCATTAATTCATCAAGGAACACAAACTCTGAATAATTGAATATTTTAAAATCCAAACTAGAATTGTGAATTACCTTACAATTATATGTAACATCCAATTCTCTATTAGCATTGTCCATGTTTAATTCCACCGGTTATTGGTTTTGCTTCGGGCTTTTTGGCCCGCAGGAGGTACATGGTTCAAAGCTTTGTTCTGAAAATTTGGACCATTTGTTACCTGAGACTGGTTACTATGTTTTGTATTATTTGTTACCTGAGACTGGTTACTATGTTTTGTATTATTGGCTAACCGTTCACTGCATCATAGGGAATCTGACATTGTACCCCCACTTCTGATACTAGTATTACTTTTGTCCTGTACCACTACCTCACTCCTTTCTTCCGCCATGGTCTTATGCGGACTTGCTAAAAAATGTCCTTGTGATATTGGTGGTTTAGGGTAAACTACTCCGTTGTTATAATCCTTAATGTCCCGATTCAACTTCTTAATTTTAGTTGCATTTATTTTAGATACATACTGAGATATGCTCTAGAGAGGAGGAATGAAGGTCAGCAGGACTAGGACAGAATATATGTGTGTGAATGAGAGGAAGGATAGAGGAATGGTGAGGATGCAGGGAGTAGAGGTGGCGAAGGTGGATGAGTTTAAATACTTGGGGTCAATAGTTCAGAGTAACGGTGAGTGTGGAAGAGAGGTGAAGAAGACAGTACAGGCAGGATGGAGTGGGTGGAGAAGAGGGTCAGGAGTGATTTGTGACAGACGAGTACCTGTAAGAGTGAAAGGGAAGGTCTACAAGAGGGTAGTGAGACCAGCTATGTTATATGGGTTGGAGACAGTCGCATTGACAAAAAGGCAGGAGTTTGAGCTGGATGTGGCAGAGTTAAATATGTTAAGATTTGCACTGGGTGTGACGAGGGTGGACAGGATTAGGAATAAGTATATTAGAGGGTCAGCCCAGGTTGGAAGGTTTGTAGACAAAGCCAGAGAGGCAAGATTATGTTGGTTTGGACATGGTTTGGACATGTGCTGAGGAGGGATACTGAGTATATTGAGAAAAAGATGCTAAGGATGAAGCTACCAGGTAACAGGAAAAGAGGAAGGCCTAAGATAAGGTTTATGGATGTGATGAGAGAGGACATGCAGATGGTTGGTGTGACAGAGCAAGATGCAGAGGACAGGAAGAAATGGAAACAGGTGATCTGCTGTGGCGACCCCTATCGGGAAAAGCTGAAAGAAGATGATGACTGATGTATACTACTGTAGATCCGCTCATTCTCGAACCGGTGTCTTTGGAAATCTATTTCTTTTTTAATGACATTATCCAGTTTACTTGTCTCCCTTAAGCCATTCGCCGCCTCTTGGTAATGTTTGCACATCAACTCCAAGAGTTCGAACCCATGCTAGTCAAAAAGCTTGATGAGATCACAGTGAAATGGAGACCCTTCAGGAAGTCCCGTCGGATATTGCCACGATCTAAGACCTTTCGGTATAACCTTCAAGCGTGAACATTAATGAAAGTTCGCTATTTCAAGCTGTATCTTTCTTAATTTCACCAACTTCTGGTCAAACAGATGTAATTTCATTGTAAAATCAACCCTGTCTTCAGCCGGTTGTTCCTGCGTGTTGTTCATTGATTGAGTAAAATGAAGCGGTCTCCCTATCCATGAAGTAAAATCTGGAACTCCAATAGGCTCTGGAGGATCAAACTGATGGTCCTGTTGTTGCCCTGTACCAGTATTGGTGTCAACTGGTATGTCACTGGGTAGTGAAACATTTGTAACCCTGTAAGGACCGTTTTTTTAAAAATGGTTTTAATCTGAAGAAGTTGTTTTTTTAAAAGCAACAAAAAGTGTTTCTGGAGCTTAATAAAATTGTTTTCTTTGGACCCATTTGGATATTTCTCCTGTTTTGGGCGACTGTTTTGAACCGCTTCAGTATTTGTGGGGGTTTTTTAAGCAGCAACTTGAAGTGTAATCCCTTCCCATCCAACATTGTACTTCATACCCTAACACCTGAAACAAATCATAACTTCCTAACACTTAAAAAATAACACACATATTGACATTTATATCCACCCCCCCCAAAAAAAAAGAACTTAAAGAAAAATTCTGCTGTACTACACGAGAATACTGTGTTAGGGTACAAAAAATAACTGCTACTAATGAGCATTGGCAATAGCAATTATTAATCATAGATTTACAATGTAATCAAGCATAGAAAGAAAAAGGTAAATTACTTTCTTGAAGGCAAAAAAAGTATGCAACAGTACAGTTTTGGTTAAATCAAAAGCCAATAGCTGTTGCTAGAAAAGAGGGTTGGTTGAGGTGATATCACACCCCACAGGGAGTGGTTCTAACCCTGATTAATACATCCCTGACCATACATTCCTCATTGTTGCTCTTGCACATTGAATGATGGCATCACCTGTGAAGACACACTCCTACCTGGACTGTCATTGAGACCATAATAATGTTCTAACTTCTCAATGATTCATATCAGGATAAGACTGAGACATGCACATGCATACAGTCTGGAAAAATATCAATATCTGGCAGGACCTGGGTGACCATCTGGCAAGTCTTGACAGGTATAACCCATTCTACCCAACAGTGACATCATCGTTATGATAATTTGCAGAAGTGAAGTGCTGAGTAGCTGTCCGAGTAGGTAAGTCAGGTAGTTGAAAAAGGTCAAGGTTCTATAGTAATTACAAAAAAACCTTTTGTTTCTTAATGTTCACTATTACATTGAGTCATATTAAAGATAAAAAAGAAAAAAAAAAGCTTAACAGCAGGTATTTTCTAAGAAAGATATGTGTACCTGAAAATATTACTATGAAATGCAGAGGAAATCATGAGCATGTTTGGAATCATGCATGTATCTTTTTAAAAAATATGGATATGCGTAATGTGTTAACAGACTTTAATAATATATACAAATGTGACCTGTTTATTAAAGTAATAATCATAATATGTAGCTCTGTAAATCATGTACTGGATTTATAAATAATGATAATACATTAAAATTATATTACAATTTATTACTATTGCATAAATGATTTATTAGTTATATTACATGAAACCATAGAAATATAACTAATACAGTTGCTTAACACAGTTCAAAAACATTTCGACCTGCACTTACAACAGTGCTGAAGTCTGAGACACTCCACCTTAGTTAGAGTGGAAGTTGGGAGGTAGTGGTTGTTGTGTCAAGTGAAAGACCAGCACAAACTTAACTGAGAAATGTTGTTTTGTACTTCTACATTAGTGATCCAATTAGACACAACTTCTATGAATTCCTACATTTCTATGTTAGTGATTATGTTATTCCTGTCCATGGTGTTACATGCACAGCACAGTATTTTGAAAACAACATTCCACACACACTTAATGCATTTATTTTTCTCTTGCTTGACAGAGGACATTGTCACAATAACATATAAATTCATGCAGTTATGCATATGTAAGTGAAAAAAAAGGGTCATACACACACATATATATATATATATATATATATATATATATATATATATATATATATATATATATATCTAATCATATATATATATATATATATATATATATATATATGATCTATATGTATATATGTATATATATATATATATATATATATATATATATATATATATATATATATATATATATATATATTCACACCAAAAAGTTCAGCACACAAAATAAATCCAGCAATTGTAGTTTATTGTGATAAGTCCAAATGTGGTTAAAAGTAACCAGCTGAGCAAAGCAGAAGTTTTACCCACTGGCGTCATCATGGGCAAAACCAGTCTGCTTTGCTCAGCTGGTTACTTTTAACCATGTGTAGATTTATCACAATAAACTAAAAATGGTGGATTTATTTTATGTGCAGGACATTTTGGTGTGAATATTACTGTTATCCCATGCATTGTTTATGGATCACACACCAACTGTTCTGTGGTGTTTTTTTTTATATATGTATGTATGTATGTGTATATATATATATAAATAAATATATATATATATATATATATATATATATATATATATATAATTTATTTATTTAACATTTGTTTACTGGTAAAGTCCGACTTGGAATTATAGTGTAGGCCCTGGGAGAAACACTCCAAACACATGTCTTTGTAATGTAGGTGGAAACTGGAGCACCCAGAGGAAACACACATGGATGAAGGGAGGTTATGCAGACTCCACACAGAAGGCACCCCAGCTCAGAATTGAACCAGAGAACCTATTGCTATATAGCGATATATATCTATATACAGAGAGAGAGGCAGATATATATATATATATATATATATATATATATATATATATAGATAGATATATAAGATATAGATATACCACATGATTTTATATAAATATATATATATATCTCAAGTGCAAATACAGATAAATAAGAATTGTCTTATTGCATTTAATTACAACTGAGGAAGAAATAGAATATAAACTGGCAGCAGCAACAAAGAGCAGTAGACAGAATGGCTGAATCTTCTGTTAAGTATAACTGAAGTCTAAGGAATTCTTATTAGTTTGTAATATGTATAAGAAGCACAAAAATACTGCAAAAAGGATATGTCAGTGTATTATTGCTGTACTGTTTGATCATAAGGAAAATGTTACTGCTGTTACCTGATTACTTCTAATAATTACAAAGGGTATTTTAGTACTGTATTGAATTTATTTTATGTCTAAAACTTGAAAGAGATATATGCACTTCTCTTCAAGAACTCACAAACACTTGCCATATGAAGCCATATGAATTAATCTGAAGTATGCATAAGCACTACTTATATCATTCCTCCCAAGTACATAAGCACTTCTGAGATGACAACTCCTACAAGTTGTGATAAATGATGGTCTGGTTGATTTCCTGACCAGTTTTGTTTGAGGAATTCTTTCCTCATGGAGTTATGACTCAGTATATCATAGTGGAAAATAACATTTCATCTCAAAAGGTGATTTCATCATCATTAAAAATGTTACGTTTCCTGTATGAAATCAGTTTTTGAGATAGAAATCTGCAAGAATATTTAGCAGTTCATGAAGCTGACTGGCATTTTTAAAATTGGTAGAAAAATGCTGAAAGTATTTAAGAGGCAACATGCCAAAGAGGGATAAAACCCTTCCTGCATCGGTAGTGACCTGCATTTGATTAATAACGCAGGCACTTAAGAGGCCACAGAGAATGAATGTGAATGATTACCTGATGCTGTCTCATTTTTTTTTTTTTGTTTTGTCTGGGGGTCAGTCTATGCTGAATGTAATAAGCAGCACACAAGTCTAGCAAGCCTTCTGCTGCATAAGTGGTGAACCTTTTTGCTTGAAGGTTGGACATGCATTGAAACATGCATAGAGACCTCCCATGGACAGCCGTTGTAACACAGACAAGGCTAACAAGTCAGGGCAGGAGTTAAGGCATGCTCCCTGATAGCAGCAGTATGACACTGCACCAGCACCATCAATCTCTTCACCAGCCCTGGACATGGGGCAGGTTGGGGAAGGCTAATGTGGGTCCAGTAAAGTCAGAAAATAAGGAGAGGAGCTAGTGGCAGCTGATGTCCAGCTGTGTTATGTATAACATATATTGGGTGAGGTAAATTTTGTGACAGGTGCTTACAAAGGCTTTCACCAAAGTGATTTTATGTACAGTATATTGAACTGACACATTTTCTACCACATACACTAAAGGTTAAGTTCACCTTTCCTAAATTTCTGCATTGATTTATTATGCTCTGCATCCTCTTATGCCTAACAATGCAGGTAGATCAGGCCAGTACTTGTAGTTTGTATTTCTAAATTAACTTGCATTAATAAAATATATACTTTAGTATTGCATATTTAATCAACCAAAGCTAGATATGGCCCCTTAGTGTGGACATTTGCCATTTTCCTTGCTGATATTTGATCAACAAAAGTTACATTTCTAAGGGCAAACCCACAACCTTGATTTGCGTGATCATAGTAGTAAGTTCGAGCACTTGTAGTAACAGAATATCTATAGTTCAGCTGTTATTAGGAAGTGCATTACTTTTTGAAATAAAGCTTCTAGCTGAAAACAGAACATTAAGATAGCAAAAGTGAGAACTTCATAATTGGGTGTAGTCATCCTGGTTAGGTATTAAAAGATAAGGTACTAATATTCTTGATAAGGTTACCCCTGCCTGAGGACCTCACCTAATATTAATGTAATAAATGCTAACGCTTAATGAGAAAGTAATAAATGAATAAATTAATAATTTCAACAAGCAAACAAGCAAAGCTATATAAAATGTACATTGAAGTAGTCCATGAAGCACAAAGCAGTGTAGTACATTCTAAAGAAATTATTAGGTAGATGATTCCCTATATTGAATGGGTGATTGAAAAATTAGCAAATACAGTTTACCATGGCAGTGTAACCCAAGCAAATAAGAGTGTATGTATTAAGATGACTAAATTATCAAAAAGAAGCCTATGATGTAATTTTAGATACTGATGGGCCTATAAAATATGATAGTTGAAGTGCTGATGCAGGAATAATTACATTTTGCATATATACAGCTTGCTGTATTTATCTAGCAATCCCAACCTAGAATATACATTTTGCATTATTTGAGATACCACAAACTAAATCTGACAATGATCCTCACATTAATTCACAAGTCAGGTAGTTTGTGAAAGGAATGATACACAGAAAGTGGCCCCATTATGGCAACATGCCAATTTTGTGGTTGGGATGCTTAAAACCAGTATACGAAAATACAAGAGAACTTCAGATGTGGAAAGTATTTCTTTTATTTATATTCAGCCATGCAAACCCAATAGGCTTAATCCTTTTCAGGGGTAATCTTGGAGCATTTTTAATGGCTTACTCAAGCTCATATAGTAGGCAAATGGAGACTGAATGAATCAGTTTCTGGTCTACAGGGTAAAGCTTGTTTGAAAAATAGCCTTTATAATCTCTGGTATGACGTATGACTGCAAGAAGATACTTTGAACAGAAAGCATCAAACTAAGATTATGCTGATTTGAAGACATCTAACCAAATATACACACTATGAAAGTGACAAACTGTTTAGGGTCACATGGGAAGCAGAACAAATCTTCTGTTTTGTATAGCCTTGAGACAAATTTTGATAACACAATCAAGGGTTCTATGATAGCCGCCAATAATAACTTACTCCATTTGCAAGATGAAGCAATCTTGCATTACATAAGCAAAGTAGTCATTGCTCTCTAACAAGGAATCTTAAAAATAGTCTGCACCCAGATTGTTGAGTACATCAATAAACACCTGGACACGGATATATTTGCAAAATGAATTTAGAAAGGGCTTCAGCATGTTAACTGCCTTCTGTTGTGTTTTGCTTTCTTCCTTAAAATTACGGACAGCAGGTGTTTTACAGCAGCTGTCTTTGTGGACATGACACAGGTTTTCAAATTAAGAGACCACTTTTTGCTGCTTTCCAGGTTCATCATGTTTAAGGTCTGGAAGAGAGATCCTAAATACTTCCACAACTATTTAACTGACTGTAGCTTTTAAACTGCCTATTTCTTCCATTTCAAATTCTTGATTAAACAAATTTGGTACATCTCCAGTGTCTGTCCTAGGACTAATTCTCTACTCTTCTCCTCTCTTCGTCTCTCATCTCTTCTTCTCTTCCTGTCTCTTTTCACTTCCCATCTCATCTTATCTTCTCTCTTCTTCTCTCCTTCTTTTCTCGCCTCTTAGGTTCATAGGTAGGTACTAGGCTATCTGCCCAAGGCATTTATAAGCCTAGCCAGAATGTGTTGGCTGGCCGCCCCTTAGATTAGTTCCCTGTGCCTCTGTCCAGCAGAGCCACTGAAGTGATCCCCGGGTAAATTTTCTGTTTCCCATCCACTCGTCAAGGTTTCTCTTGGAGTGTTTGCAAGGAGCTCTGCCTAATGTAGATTGGAATCTTGTTCCAAAGCATGGGAAATCTCTGACATGAATCTATCCCTCCAGCATGTCCTATTTGTTGTTGTGGTGAGGTTTAGATCCCTAGAGTGTGTGGCTCAAGGGGATAAGCTTTTCTTTAGGTGGAGCATGTCCATCAGTTCTGGGTTGGACATTTTACCTTGTATATCAGGCAGAGATCACCTCTGAGTAGGTGGTATGCAACTGAGTACAGCTGGAGTTTCTTCAGTCAAGCTGCATAGGACATTTGTTTGAGGCCAGTGATCCTCTTGGTGAGGTACATCTGTGGTCTTTCCAGCTGTTGCAGGTGTCATCCCAAATGAGGCATTGTACTCTATGATGGGTCTGATGAGCGATGAGTAGTGGAGCACAATGACCTCTTTTGATCTGGATGCAAACCCTTTTGTGATAAGGTGTGCCAAGTATAAGGATTTTCTAACCACTTTGGCAATGTGATTATCAAAGGAGAGTTTACTATCTACTTGGCTCCCCAAATCCCTTATTACATCTTCTGTACTTAGGGGACTACCACCTATGTGGTAGTTTGTGGGTACTTTGTGTTTTCCAAAGGGGATGACTATGCACTTTTTGGCATTTAGCTTGAGGCCATGATTTTAACACCAGGTGCCCATCTCAGTGAGACCCTTTTGGAGGATGTCTGTGTCAGCTGGAGAGTCAATTATAGCCCTTAGACTGCAGTTGTCTGCGAACCTGGTCAGCCATAGTCCTCCTGTGCTTGCCTATACCTCTGAGAAGTATATGCTGAACAGGAGGGGTCCTAGGACTGAGCCCTGGGGAATGCCACTTTTAACCGGTTTAGAGTCAGACCTAGCTCTCACAGCTCTTACCATGTGGGTTCTGTCCGTGAGCCAGCTGGCAACCCATCTTGTGACATAGGGGTTTATGTTCAGGCTGGTGAGCTTGTCTATAATACCAGAATGGGGAATGGTGTCAAAGGCCTTTGCAAGGTCTAGGTAGGCTGTGTGTATATCACCTTTCCCTTGTCTATAGCCTTGGTAACTGTCTCAAAGAAGTCCATCAGGTTTAGGAGGCATGATCTGCCCTTAACAAAGCCGAACTGGGTAGGGTCCAGTGTTTGGAGGTTCCCAATGTCTCTGTTAATGAGTTCCATGATGATGCACTCCATGGCCTTGCAGACCAAGCTAGTCAGGCTTATAGGGCGATAGTTCCCAGGGTCTGTTGTGGCTCCACCTTTGTGGAGTGGAATAACCATTGCTGTGCACCACTCTATGGGTATGCAACCTGTGGAGAGGCTGAGTTTGAACAGTGTGTTTAGGAGAGGGGTTAGTTTGTCTTTGAGCTCGTGTAGGACGCAGCCTGGGACACTGTCCAGTCCCACTGATGCTGTGTTTTTGGCTTTGGATAGGGCTGTTTTAACTTGAGTGTCTGTGATTTCAGGAGCTCTACATTCTTCTGGTATGGTTATGGGCCCTTTTGGGGGTGAGAGGGGGGGTGAAGTTTGTGCTGAACCTGTCTGCCAGGATGTTGGCAATATCAGTCGGTTCAGTGTATTTTGTACCATTCTGCACTAACTCTGAGCAGGTCTGAGCATTGCCACTTAGATTTTTGACATAGCTAAAGAATGTTTTGTGGTTATCTTTGGAGTCCTTGGCAATTTTTCTTTTGAAACTTGCCTTGGATGATTTTATGAGGGATCGTAGTTTCTTGCTGTAACTGATTAGGGATGTCTTCGCTTCTTCAGATTTTACTCTTTTCTGTACTAGTTTCCTCCTTCTATTGTATGGCTTGTTTATGTCAGAAGTCCACCAGACTGGTTTCCTTATCTTGGAGGAGTGAGTCTTGGTTTTGCTTGGGATAGCACAATCCATGCATTCTTGTAGGTGCCCGTAGACTGCATTAGTAAAGGATTTTGCAGCTTGGACAATGTTATCCTTTAGCATGGGGGCTTTGAAACTTTCCACCTCGGTGTTAAGTAACGTGAAGTTTGCTTTTGAAAAGTTTTTCACGGTGGTTTCCTTGTCCGGGAATGGGGGCGGAATGCGGATATCCAAAGTGATTTATTTATGGTCAGCTCTAAGAGTGGTTGACCTCTGGTGTGGAGCACTGGTCGCCCATGTTGGTGATGACCAGGTCCAATATGTCACCTCTGATGGGAGTGTTGACCAGTTGATCCAGGGCATTTGAGTTTATAAATTCTATGAAATGTTGGGCAAGGGAGTTAGTACTTGAGTAGTTCTCCCAATTAATGTTTGGGTAATTGAAATCACCCAATATTAGGGTGTTTGATAGGACTTTTTTATTTCCCAGTGTTTCCAGAAATGTGGAATGGGGGTCTTGGGACATGGTGGGTGATCTGTAACAAGCTGCAATTTGAATTGCAGTTTTGCCCATTGTTAGTTGCACATGGATGATCTCTGAAGCATCGTGCTGTGCCACTAACCTGGAGGTGTGGGTATCCTTGATGAATATGGATACGTCCCCGCCTTTTGTATTTCGGTCCAGGTTCTGTGGCCAAAATGTATCATATGAGTTATAGCCTGGTAGTGCTGGGGTGCTTTCTGGAGCCTTAAACAAGGTTTCTGTTACTGTACATATATCGATTTTTCTCCATACTGAGGAGTGCCTCAAGTGTGTGCATTTTGAGTTTTAGACTTCTGGCATTGAGTAGCATTACCCTCAGTTTTTTGTTACTTGTGCTATTTATGGCAGTGGGTTTGTCTTTTGAGCCTTGCCTAAAAAAGGCACTATGGGAGTGGCAAAAGCCTTGGCCAGTATTCAAAAGCCTAAGGGTGACAAGTAAAAGCCGTCTCTAGCAAAGCAGTGTGGCTTGTCGAGCATGTCATCCCAGGTGGACAGACACTGGATCCCCTTTGAATGACACCAAAAACTTAGCCAATTGTTGAAATTGATCATTTTTACTTTATACCATGGTATCATTCTTGGTGAGGGCAGGATGCTACTCGGGGTCAGGGTCATACCGGCCTGGGCTACAAGATCAGAGAGCTCTTCCATGTCTTTTCATGTAGTCCAGGGAAGTACGGCTCAGGTCATTCACACCAACATGGACAATGACAGAGTCACATTTGTACTTGTTCTGGAGTGACCTGAGTGCTTGTGTTATGTAGCGGATCCTGGCACCCGACAGGGAGCTAACAGTAACCTTTTCCTTATTCAGCCTAGTGAGTGGGACGTCAGTGTGCCTGACTATAGAGTCACCTATTAAAAGTATGTTGTGTATGTTATTTTGCCTTAAGGGCTGTGATTGCATGGCACACTGGTTTTGTGAAGAATGTGTTTCTCTTCTCTTCTCTGCTCATCTCGTCTTGTCTCTTCTTTTCTTCCTACTGCCTAGCCTGATCTAACAATTAAGATATATTAAGACTGCAAGGAAAGCAGCAATCATATCCATTCATTAACAAAGATGCAATGACATGCATGACATCACAGAGCACGTTATTGTTGTCAATATCATCACTAACCGAAGCCTATGTAAGTCATGTATTACGGGGTATTATGGCTAAATTCCAAATGAAAATCCATTGATATCAGACATGTCGACAACCACAGATACAATACAGTGTCACTGGTCAGCACAGTGTTCATCATTGCCACAGGGTCAGAATGACACAGCAGGACACACATTGCATCATCTCTCTGTATTACACTAACTCAGTCTAGGGCATCCACAGGGATGGCTCACACCATGTTCCTGTCTGCCCCTACCACTTCTGGAAACACCTGGCCCATGTTGCTCAACAGAGGAGCTGGATGTGGTGACACTTGCAGGTGTAGTGTTGAATGTGACATAACTATAATGCGATCATCTGGACGTGTCTGCTGGGCTCACAGTGAAGTGATTAAGTGGCTGTCAGCTGATGTGTGTGCATGCTGCAGCAGAGACATAGATGGCTGATGGCTAAGTGTTTGTCTGATGAGAGGAGGTCGGCCTCTGCCCACTGAAGGTACTCTATTTAGTGCAGTTAGGACATGTAATGCTCAATAACGCCTCATCCCCTAATCCTCCAATTCAGTAGTGTATTAGTGCTGACCAGTAACCCTACAGGTCCCTGGCACCAAAACTTTAAGGTTTTCTTCAAATCCTAACCCACTTGTAAAGACCACAACTCCCTTGCGTGTTGCATCTTCAGTGGAAACCTTGCCAACAACAGTTCCAGTTTAACTAAAGAACTAACCCTACAGGTCCCTGGCATCAAAAAGTTAAGGTTTTCCTCAAATCCTAACCCACTTGGAAAGACCATAACTCCCTTGCATATTGCATCTTCAGTGGAAACCTCGCCAACAACAGTGCCAGTTTAACTAAAGAATGTATGTGTTATATATATCATCTACCTAGTCCTACTTAGCCTTATTACTGTTTTTATCTTACTATCCACCTTACTGGCTGCACGTATTTACTACCTGTGCTAAACTGAGTAATATATCCCACTATAAGAGCGCTTTCGCGTAGTTCTTGACCACGTGCTTTATACTCATGCTTTATGGCTGACGTTTTACTCAGCTGGACGCTCCTGTACTAAATGATTGTACCAAATGCAAACTAGACACAGTTCTCTATTGTGATTGTACCATTGGTCAAGGTGATTTAACTCGCATTTAAAGATATTAATTGTATTCAAATGAATATTGCTGTGTTACTAGATTAGATTTGTTATTCTCTCAAATGCGACCTGATGTAACACTTTTTAGGTCTATTACAGATGCAGTTTGTACCTAAAGAGCATGACCAGATTTGTAGATCTTAGTAGCATTTAGTTGACTGATAGTACCATGGTTAGTCTGTATCCCCTATCTTTGTGTAGTAATACATTAAGCATAAGCTATCATCAGTAGAAAGGTGTTTGCCTTGGTGTACTGTGACTGTACTCTACTGTTTCATACAGAGCTACACCAGCGCATGTTTGTGAAGTGATTTATATGAAATGTGTTTGCATTGGATGTATATCATTCATTTGTGGCTATTAACTATCTTAGAGCTTACAACCATCAATTACCGTGCATACTTCTGTGTAAGAACTGTATTGAATCATTTGCTAGCTGCTTATCTTCTCTCCTATATTATTCTGAATTCCCTCATACTATCGTCTCTTCACTGCTCTACCTAAATTAATTTAGTCCTTTACCTAACACTCCAAATATACCTACTCCTTTTTTTCCCACTATATCTACCACTTCCCTCTTACACGTTATCTCTCCCTCCTATCCTTATCTCACCTCCTCCTCCATAATACCTGTTTCTTGCTACTTCATCTACTATAAATGTATCTCACAACTATTCTATTTTCTCCGTAGTAATCCTACAGGTCCCTGGCACCAAAACTTTAAGGTTTTCTTCAAATCCTAACCCACTTGGAAAGACCACAACTCCCTTACATGTTGCATCTTCAGTGGAAATCTCGGCAACAACAGTGCCAGTTTAACTAAAGAACGTATGTGTTATATGTATCATCTAGCTAGTCCTACTTAGCCTTCTTTGTAATACTCTGTTGAGGGTACCTGGTCAGCTTAGTCACAGCCCTGGGAGCCCCAACCAACTTAACAACCACTACAGCCTTCCAGTGTCCCGCCAACCCAATCTCACTAGCTCAGTCACTCTCGCTCTCCCTCACTCTACCTACCTCCACTTAGAAGTATCTCTCTCTTTCACCCAATGTCCACCTACCAATTGCTACTAGACTAACCCCCTCTCAGTCCCCTTTTTTACCCCATCCTCACATTGGTCTCTTCTCTTAACAGGACCATCTCTCCCATAACCCTAGCCCACCACCACTCTCCCAATACTACACCCCCACTCACCTCTCTAGCCCTACTCCCAGCCCAGTAGCTACACTTTCCCTCCTGTATCCTGTTACCAGCTCTAAGGCTCTATATCCACCTAAACAGAAGTGCAAATATACCTAGCACTAACCCTCTTCCCAGACCTGTGCCTGTTAGCTGTCAGCCCTAGGGCTGTCTAATTCCTCTTCAGAGATTTGTGCATAAAAGAAATCAGTGAAGCTATAGGTCTCCTCCATCTTCACCAACTTACACTGATTGTTTCTGTGAATATTGGGCCTCTTCCAACCCAGTACAGCGCCACCTAGTCAGCTGAACACAAATTACCCCTATCACCTGACCTCCTATGTCATCCCTGCACTCCCATGATGCTTTGGGCCTGATAAAAGGGACACTTAGCCTCCAGGCTCATTCCTCATCCCCTTATCCTCCAACGCAGTAGTGTGCTAGTGCTGAACAGGTAAGTCCTTCATGACGAATAAGCATCATGTTCTGTGAAGCTAATGAGTTAATGGTCAAACCTGTACAATATACATAGAAAAAGCTATAGTATCTTATTGCTTTAAAGTTATAGAGTGTCTGCACCTTGCATTAGCGTTGCCTTGATTAGATCTGTTTATACTGCAAAGGCATTTGATACTACATGGATGTATATTCTCTACTGGTTTAAAGTTTATAGAGTGACTGCATCTTACACTAGCGTTGCATTACTTTGTGCTACCCTACAGTGTGATTGCATTTGGTACTATGTGGATGTACTTTCTCTAGCCACCAGCATTTTTCTTTTGCCTAACATATAACATGTATTTCTGCCTTTGACATACCAGGCGTATTATTATCTAAGGCTTTACCAATATGCTGCCTCATTTACCCATGAAAATTTTCTAGGCCTGTGTTTTACATTTTAATTGTCGTTCCTGTGAGGAGTTACTCACGCTACTGTGGCATAATTAATCTTATACTACTAATGCTGAAGTTAGAGGCATAATACTAAGGAGAGCATTCTAAATCACAGCTGTCAAAGCAACACACTATTCTCTCCTTCTACTCTACTTTACAACTGTTTAGTAGTGATAATAGACATTTTGTTAAAGTAGTTATTAAATTTACTGTGTTAGGAAATTAGATGCATGCTATCAATCAGAGCGCTCCTATTACAAGTATGCCAATAGTGATGCTTACAAGCTCTGTTCTCCCCTCTTACTCTACTATGCAGGCATATCAAGGAGAAATAGCCTTCTTACACAAAGGTAGATAAACGCTAAAAGACTTGTATGGGTTGGAAATAGCCTTTTAGATGCAGCTGTTATATCTTATTGTGCTACAAAAGCAGCGACCTGTTATCACCGTACAGAACTCCCGGTTCAATGTCTGGCAGTATATAGCGTACTCTTGCTAAGGTTTAAAGCACACTATAGGTACTGGACTAGAATAATGGGTGTTCCTTTTCCAGCTTCATAGCACATTCTTTAATAAGTGACTTGTAATACATTTAGCATTCTCGTCTTGGAATTAAGATGCACATATAATCCCTAGGCTAGTTTAATGTGTGTTATAAACCTGCTATCTTACTGTTTTTCTTACTATCCACCTTACTGGCTGCACGTATTTACTACCTGTGCTAAACTGAGTAATATACCCCACTATAAGAGTGCTTTCACGTAGTTCTTGACCACATGCTTTATACTCATGTTTTATGGCTGGCGTTTTACTCAGCTGGACTAACCTATAGTACCAAATGCAAACTAGACACAACTCTCTATTGTGATTGTACCATTGTTCAAGGTGATTTAACTCACATTTAAAGATATTAATTGTACTCAAATGAATATTGCTGTGTTACTATATTAGATTTATGTTCTCTCAAATGCGACCTGATGTAACACTTTTTAGGTCTATTACAGACTCAGTTTGTACCTAAACAGCATGACCAGCAGATCTTAGTAGAGATTAGTTGACTGATAGTACCATGGTTATTCTGTATCCCCTATCATTGTGTAGTAATACATTAAACATAAGCTATCATCAGTAGAAAGGTGTTTGCCTTGCTGTGCTGTGACTGTACTCTCCTGTTTCATACAGAGCTATACCAGTGCATGTTTGTGAAGTGATTTATATGAAATGTGTTTGCATTGGATGTATATCATTGATTTATGGCTATTAACTATCTTAGCTTACAACCATCAATTACCGTGCATACTTCTAAGAACTGTACTGAATCCTTTGCTAGCTGCTTATCTTCTCTCCTATATTATTCTGTACTCCCTCATATTATGGTCTCTTCACTGCTCTACCTACTTACCTAACACTCCAAATATACCCCTACTCCTTTTCTTTCCAATATATCTACCACCTCCCTCTTACAGGTTATCTCTCCCTCCTATCCTTATCTCACCTCCTCCTCCATAATGCCTGTTTCTTGCTACTTCAGCTACTATAAATGTATCTCACAATTGTTCTATTTTTCTCCATAGTAATCCTACAGGTCCCTGGCACCAAAACTTCAGGGTTTTCTTCAAATCCTAACCCACTTGGAAAGACCACAACTCCCTTGCATGTTGCATCTTCAGTGGAAACCTTGCCAACAACAGTGCCAGTTTAAATAAAGAACATATGTCTTATATATATCATCTACCTAGTCCTACTTAGCCTACATTTTAATCCTCTGTTGAGGGTACCTGGTCAGCTTAGTCACAGCCCTGGGTGCTCCAACCATCTTAACAACCACTACAGCCTTCCAGAGTCCCATTAAACCCCATCTCACTAACTCAGTCACTCTCGCTGTTCCTCACTCTACCTACCTCCACTTAAAAGTATCTCTCTCTATCACCCAATGTCCACTTACCAATCGCTACTAGACTAACCCCCTCTCAGTCCCCTTTTTTACCTCATCCTCACACTGGTCTCTTCTCTTAACAGGACCATCTCTCCCATAACCCTAGCCCACCACCACTCTCCCAATACTACACCCCCACTCACCTCTCTAGCCCTACTCCCAGTCCAGTAGCTACACTTTCCCTCCTGTATCCTGTTACCAGCTCTAAGGCTTTATATCCACCTAAACAGAAGTGTAAATATACCTACTAGCACTAACCCTCTTCCCAGACCTGTGCCTGTTAGCTCTCAGCCCTAGGGCTGTCTAATTCCCCTTCAGAGATTTGTGCATAAACGAAATCAGTGAAGCTATAGGTCTCCTCCATCTTCACCAACTTACACTGATTGTTTCTGTGAACATTGGGCCTTTTCCAACCCAGTACAGCCCCACTCTGTTTGGCCTCACTAACGCTTGGGCTCACTCCGCTCTTCTACCCTACCCCCTTTCCCAACCACCCCTGGATAACTGTACCTTATACCTAAGCACCACATCCACCAGTAATTACCTCACCACCCACTTAACCTAACAACCTAATTGAAACTGAAAAGACCATACCCACTGACAAACTATACACTCCCAAATCAATCAACTTCTACTTATCCACTTACACCACACCCTTACTTACTCATCAACCACCCTCCACCAATACCCATGTACTAGCTATATCTCAACAACTCTCTCTCTACATAAAAATAAAGATGCCCAAATCACAAAAGAACCTACTACTAACACTACTACTCTATCCAACCATTATTCTCACCCTACTCCTTCTCTCCATCCTCTCTTCCTACCACTGCCAACTACAAGTCAACAATCCATCTCCATGGCAGACTACAACCGTACCTTACCACAATCACTCAAAATGTTTTACAATCACACCAACCGATATTAATATCTTTAAGACACTCACATACGGCCATAACATACTAACACCAAAAACTAACCCACTCACCTCCCACAAACAAAACAAAATACTGCACAAATTAAACTCTATCTACACCTCCTACTCACACTAACATGCTGTGGTGACATACACCCCAACCGCAGACCCACTCATACTATTACCACTAACCCAACCTCAGTTAACCCTATCTACAACAAACCCACCTCATCCCTCATTTTCCAAAACATAAACATAAGAAGTATACTAAACAAAATCCAGGACCTTCATGCCCTACTAGCCTTATATAAACCAGACATAGTCTTATTAACGAAAACCTGGCTTAAACCTGAACATAGCAATAATGAAATCACAGCCCCAGGCTATAATATAATAAGAAAGGATAGGGTAGAAAAGAAAAGTGGAGGGTAGCTATCTTATTTCAAAACCATCTCACCCTGGAACAGTTTGACCGTGATACCCAGGAAGTTAAGGATATAGAACTGATCCTGGCAAAACTCAAACTAAACTCTCACAAACAAATAGTAATTGCAGGAGCCTACCTCCCTCCAGGCAATAACATCAATACAACAGAAAACCTACTTAATTGGACCTCAAACTCCCTTCCCCATGAAACTATAGTACTAGGGGACTTTAACATAGACTGGCTCAGATGCTCTAACCACAACCCCACTACCCACATCAACCTCCACAGATTCACCCAAATAATATCCAACCCCACCAGAATTGACAAAGCAACTAAACGTCAATCCATCTTAGACTGGATTCTGTTATTCCATCCCTCCCTTGTACAACAGTCAGGGTGTCTCCCAGACAGTCTAAGTGATCACCAGCCAACCTATCTAATTAGGAATAGAGCTAACCAACACATTTACCAGCCCATCCTTAGAATGATATGCAACAAAAAGAACTTCAAGGCCACTGACTTTAGTAGATCACTAAAATGCTGCAACTGGACCCCCCTTAAACAACTACCCCTTGACGATGCTGTCCAATATTTTAATAACACCTTTCTAGATTTCTTAAACTACCATGCACCCTCTAGAATAGTAAGGATAAAAATCAACCATGCCTCATGGCTCACAAAGGAAACTAAAAACACAATGAAAGAAAGGGATAAAAGCTGGATACTGTTTCAAAAAGAGAAATCCCCTAAACTAAGGCAGAATTACCTAGAACTTTGTAATAAAGCTAAAAGACAGGTTAAAGCCGACAAAACTAACTACTATATAAACACTCAAAACAAATATGCACATAATCCACAAAAATTCTGGTCCAGCATAAATAAAATACTATACCCAGGAAAAGCCTCTACCCCTACCCCTGTACTCCCAAATAATGATACCAATATCCCGACACAATTCAACAACTTTCTCACAGAAACCATACTAAAACTAGCAAATGCCCAACCAAACACAAACACTCCAACACAACTATTCACCCCACTCCACAATAAGGAAACACAGACCACTACTACCTTCTCCCTACCACCAGTCCCAACCAAGACTATCTCAAAACTCCTTCAGTGACTTAAACCAACTACCCTGGCTGCTGACAAATTACTTGCAGATTTCCTTCAGATATCTGCAGAGGCCATATCCTATCCTGTATCTATCCTCATAAACAAATCTCTATCTGAACATAAAGTATCCACCTTATGGAAAACTTCACATATCATTACACTTCATAAAGGCGGTTCTTTCCTAGAACTGACCAATTACCGCCCAATTGCTATCCTATCCCCTCTATCCAAAATACTGGAAAGAGTTGTCCATTCCCAACTAATATATTACCTCCAAAAAAAATCTACTATCCAAAACCCAACATGGCTTTAGACCCTCCCACAGCACCACTACTGCTCTCCTCTCCTATACCAACACAGTTAACTAGCATAGGAACAACGGCTTATTTGTATCTTCCATCTTCTTAGACCTATCAAAGGCCTTTGACATTGTGAACCATAATATACTTCTCTAAACCTTGCCTAACCTTAACCTTTCCTCCACCACAATAAGTTGGTTTCGCAGTTACTTATCAGACTGACATCAAGCAGTACTATGGCAAGGCAGATTGTCCACCCTACTGGCAGTTTCCATAGGAATCCCTCAAGGATCTATCCTAGGCCCTCTACTATTCTCTCTTTTCACTAATGAGATCTCTTCAGCCCTACCCACTGCCTCAGTAGTGCAATACGCAGACGATACCACCATTATATGTGCCGCCCCAAACATTAAAGAACTACAAACCTTTACCCAATCAAACTTCACTCTAGGTGAAACATGGTTTGCCAATATCAAACTTATTCTCAGTCCCAACAAAACTAAACTGATTCTGTTCAATCCCAAGAGATCCCATCCCTCAAAAGAAACATTAAATATAAAATAATATTCAAATCACACCAACTCCTCACACAAAACTACTAGGTGTAGAAATTGATCACCAACTAAAATTAGATACCCATATAGCACAAACCATCAAAAAAGTGAACAAGAAACTAGGCCTCACTCTATAGAAACAAACAATTCATGGCCACACATACTACTACTGCTAGAACCAACCTGCTATCCATCCTACTATATGCCTCCCCCATACTAACCAATCTGAGTCAAAAAGACCTAAACAAAATGGAATCTTGTTACAAGATTGCCAAATTTGCCACTGAAACCACACATAGGTCCCATCATTGTATATCCCTAAAACAGCTCAATTGGCTAGAGCTACCCCATGTATTACTACTAAATCAAATCTCAACAGCACAAAAGCTCTACCACCTACCAGATAAAATTCCAGCCCTTCAGAGCATTATTGAGCCTTACAGAACCTCTAGAGAACTAAGATCTAGCAACCAAAATCTAATAAAAGTAATCAGACACAAAAATGAACCAGGTAAATCCCTATTTGCCTGTACAATAGCCCAGGCCTGGAATACACTTCCAAACCACATAACTGCCACGACCTCTCCAAAACAATTTAAGCACTTTCTAAAAAACACTACGCTAATGCTCATGCTACTCCCCAGGATAATCCAGACCATGGCAAATCATTAAGATCTCCACCAATATATATTTAATCCTACAAAGCACTGTCAAGTTCCTTGTAGAATTAACCTCTACTGGCTATATGAATGAAGAATTCTTCCTTACAAAACTGAATCCTAATAAACAGTAACCTCCTAATTTAAGACTATCTATCTCTCAAATTGTATCCTAACAATTAAACAACCAACTCTAGAACTTTTTCTTAGCAAACACCTGCTCTTTTGATGTTCTCTACTAGGAAAAAATTATTACTTTTTGTATGACTGCCTACTTATGACCTATTGTGTAGACTAAGAATCAAGCAAGCATTTTATGTGACCTATGTATTATGTGATATTTAACTGTGTATGACTATTTGCTGCATAGAATCACATTGACAACTTTTAACTTTGCTATTAACCTTTATTGATGCTTATTACATCTGTACCAAATAATTTAACCAACTTGTAAATGAACTAATTTGGAGCTTTTCTCCCTGGGCCTCCGCTGAAAATGGACCTGCATCCAGTAGGACTCTCCCGGTTAACAAATGTAAAATAAAAATAAAATAAATTAGTACTATGGCATTGCTCTAGCACTGCTATAACAACACTTTTAGTGGACCATGCAACATGCAACACAGTCATGCTGTGCAGCTAATGCAGCCATGATCACACCGTGTCTGTGCTCTGACCGTTGTGTAACACATGCAGATGGTGTACTACATGATTGGTTACATGGGCAAGAGCATAAAGGTCAGCTCCATGATGTTGCTGAGAATATTTATTCAACTGTAATAGTGGTAAACACCCTCTGACACACGTCCATGCTCAGCAGCAATACTCACGTGCTCTGCAACAGGCAGTACCTCTCAGTTGTGAGGCAGAGACTCCCTCATCACCTGATTCTGTATGGGACAATGGTTTATGGACATTATCATGCCAGGCAGTTGCTGTCACCACATCATCAAAATGTCCAGCCACATCGCCCCTCAATATCTGAGGCAACAGCATGAGTTTCATCTGACTGTCCTCTTCTGGAGTGGACAGTAAACCCCTAATCTATGACCTGTGTGCAAAAGCATGGGCTGTGCTATCACAATTATCCACATCACATCCCAACCTCAGGATCAGTGGATGGGCTACTGGAGGAGTGTAGGCAGTGTTCAGGCTACTAGAAGAGACAGATGACACAGTTTTATTACATGTGTACAAATAATACGCAATTCAGTTTGGTAATGATATGTTGGCTTAATGCAAGAAATCAGAACAAAGCCTGGGCAAAATAGGGGACAAAAGGGCCAAAAATAAGGACATATTTTAACTACTGCTCTTTTAAAATTAGAAAGTTGCTAGAGTAATAAGGATTGTGTTAACATACATTTTCTGAAGGATTTGAAATCTGAAACTCCAATCAATATCATTATTTTGTGACTTTAGTCCTCAAATCATCCCAGCACTTGCTGCCAGAAAACCACAAATTTTATGAGGAACAAATGAAAAATGTGAGGCAAAAATCTGGACAGTCTGCGATAATCAGGACAGTTGAGAGATATGTATGTGAACCAAATATATGATTACAGTGTTAATGGGGATATGTGGTTACCAGTACAATGTGCCTGGGTGAGGTTCATCAACTTTATATATCAGAGAGATTTCATGTATGTTATATATTACACACAGCTGACAATTTGGAAAAATAAAATAATAAAACATGCCTGACATGTCCTGGTGTGACTCTATAGCTGGAGGTGAGGTATGAACTGAAACTGTTATGGGAAAAACATAAAACAATACATCATCAGTAAGCAAATAACGGGTCATCATGCCACATTCCAACAGAGAGGTATAACACAACACAGGATACTATAGACATGTACTGTTTGGCCAAGGCTGATGTGAATGTTGCTACTGACCTAGACGCGGATGAAGAATGCAGTAGTCAGGAAGTGCACAGATGTGGTCTTTAGTACTGACATGTATAAACATATTGCCATTCACATTATCCCTGTTTGGGGAGCATATCATCAGCTGTAATGTAAACCTGTAGGAAATGATAGGGCACACTAACATCAATATGTGCGAGTGCACCAGTCATGAGTGCATGCAAAGGCTTGTAACAAATACAGTACAAACTAACAGCATATGGAGGCAATTAGGTGCCAAAGGGTGTACATGTTGCCAATGTCCAGATGTCCCTGTGTATAGAAAAACTTCCCTCATGAATAACTTTACATCACAGTTGTGCTTTTAAATTTGCTGTATCCTGTAGCACAAGGTGGACAAACATATGTGGTCTGTTTTTAGGTGCATCTTCACAAGCTCCCATCTCTTGCAAAATGATGTATCTGTAATATACAATGACCTATACAAGTCAAATGGTGAGTGTAATCCAATGTCAAGGCAGGGGAGCTATGGATCACAATAATAGTATGTGGAGACACTTATGTGACCTGGATTGATGCTGTATAGATGTTGATGGACTCAATGCAATTGAGAAAAGACAAAGATCAAAACATGTTGCTTGAAGTCTTAGGGTATGTATTGCATTAACACAATATGCAGTGACACTTTGCATTTGGAATCTACGTCCTGTATGTGACCACATTCCTCTTGTGCAATTGTGCTTCTGAACAAAATAATATGACAGTACATTAATAACTTTGGCATGATTCCTTTAAAGATTGGAGCTTCAGTGTATATGCTGTAATGGTTTTGAAGTTCCTGACTCAGAAATATGTCCTTAGAACACTGGGCTTCAATACCTCCACTGGGTGTACAACAGTCATGACTGATGGTATGATGTGATGTCAGGGAATCATTATATCATCTGGGAAAGTTAATGGTAGACCACCTGCCATGCTTTCCTGGACCTGTCATATCAGCTTACTTGGTTAGCAGCTTGGAGGATCATGCGTCTACAACATTTGATGGCAGGCTCTCAGTGAATCAATTGTGACCACCTACAGCACTGATCATGATAGTCAATTCAGTCCAAACCTCATTTTTCCACACAGTATTTCCCATCCATCCAAAGAGGCTTTGACCATGCTTCTGTGTAAAGCCCTCGATTATAATGTCTTTCATGTGGAGAAAATTGTCATCACCCTTACTCAGTTTGACATCTGGAAGACAGCATTATATGCAACATACTATACATTTTATGGAGGCTTACAATTGACATGATGATGTTGTATACTATACTGTCCTTACTGATGTGAATTATGCAAAATAATCCTTTAGTATGTACATTACATTGTTATTGTTTTCATATCTGTTATGTTCTTAAATTACATGACTAAATATGGATGATATGTCATAAGATCATCACCTGTAACAATCTATTACATTATCTGTATAGGGCCATATGTGAGATTGAACCCATTGCAGTGAACATCATAACAACTCCAGGACAACCACAAAACCCTTGTGCCACAATAATCATTCCAGACACATATTATCACAGTATACAGTGAACAGTCAAACCGCATCCCAAAGCATTTGTCTATATTTCAGTTTGAATGGGATTTCAACAACTACTGCTACTGTAGTAAACATGAACGATTCAGTAAGACTCTGCATTAAACTTAAAGCTTAAAGAAAACTTTGGAATTCATAGTAAGCTATTAATATAGACAGTGAAGGTTAATCACAATAAACTTTGAATGCCTTTTTGTTCTGGCTGTATCTATAGTACACACATTAGTAAGCATCAGAGATTGCCATGAACTATTAATATATAACTTACAGAACCCCCTAAGAATTGCATTATTCTTCTTAAGAATATCAGACACAGTCAATGTGAACCAGACTTTACAATGGATATAATTCTATGTGTTTTTATCCACTTTGACAGTGTGTTTGCATTTAGCCTAGTATCCATCTGCATGCTTATTGTTCAACACTGTGGCATCGATTATCTCTTACAGCCATTTTGTATGTCAGACTTGTTGAACATAAAAAAGAATGTCAATGTGTACAATATGAATTATGAACATTAAATATAACAAGATATGTAATGACAGCAGTGTATGACCCCTCAATGCTGTCAGTTGGCAGCTTACCTTTGAAGCTAGCTGGAAGTCAGCTATACCTGATAGTGAGTCTAATTTATGTGCACTTTGGCACCATTTATGCCATACATTATTAATGAGCTTCATTATCATTCAAGGTTTTGAATCCCATTTGTGCACAACTGTGTAATTTCTGGAAATGTGGTGCATTAAACAATAGCTTACCATAATAGGAAGGTACTCAGTACAACTACCCAGTAGGTATCAGTAACAGGACTATTTGTGACATGTGCCCAGTGCAGTACAATAGTCTGATACCATCTTATATACACCAATTTTAAAATGTAATTTGATAATTACTGGTCATATTGCTACTAGAACTGGAGTGCTACATCAGTCAAAGTAATTTTAGAAGGCTTTTTCAATAGAGTTTTACTTCCAAAAGTGAAGATATAATCACTAGAGTAGTTTCATGTGTCCAGGCCTCCGAACTGACAGAGGAGGAGATAATCCTGATGCTCACTGTTTGCTGGATATGAGCAGAGGATGTAAACATGCCTGAGGAATTTTGTGGGATGATAATGCTCTGGAATCAGATTGCAAGGGAATACTCACCAATGGACAAGGATTTTCCAGGACTGGAGTGCAAGTCCATCGTAGCTACTAATGACTGCATCACAGGACACTTCGATCTCTTCACCACAGGGTCACAGAGGTATAACACCAGCCTGCAGATGCCTAAGCAGTAAGTTTCATAAACCACACCTTAACACCTATATCATAATAGATTCATAGGTAGGTATCAGGCTATCGCACTCCAAGGGCCTAAGGTAACTCCTAACCAACAAGGTTCCTGGCTTATGCCACCCAAGAAAGTTGAATTTCCTGTGCCCCTACTGCCAGGCCACAGAAGGGATCCCCTGCACTTCCCATTTCCCATTCACTCATCAAAATTCCTCCTGAAGAGTGCTAATGAAGAACCTTGCCAGACATAGATGGGTAGCTTGTTCCAGAGTACAGTGAGTCTCTGGCCAGGAATCCATCCCACCAGCATGTCCTGCTAACTGTGGTGACAAGGTTTAGGTCCCTTTAGAGCATGTAGCTTTGGAGGGACTGGGAACTCTCAAGGTGTAGCATGTCCAACAGCTCTGGGTCTAACATATGCTTTATGTCAGGCAATGATCCCTCGAGCAGGCGACATGCCACAGAGTAAAGCCAGAGCTTCCTGAGACAGTCAGGTGTAGGCCATCTGTTTGAGGCCAGCAATCCTCCCTGTAAGGCACTTCTGTGGCCCCTCCAGCTCCTGCAGATTTTCTGTGAGGCACATTCCAAAGGGGCTTGCACTCCCCAATGGGTCCACGAGTGCCGAGCAGAGGGGAACAACAACCTCTTTCTTCCTGGAAGAAAACCCTTTTCTGATGAGGTGTGCCACATGAAGGATTTCCCACTCACTGTATGCATGACTATCAAAGGAAAGACTTCACCATCCACCTGAGTCCCAAGGTCTTTCCATCACACATTCGCATCAGACTGCCGCCCATGGTAGTTCATGGGTACAAAAGTTTTTACCAAAGGGATGACAATGCACTCTCGCATTGAGCCTGGAGGTCAGCAGCTCTGACACCAGGCTCGGGCTCCTCCTCAGCTGCAGGGCCTCTTCTGTATGTCCACATCCTTTGAGGACTCCTTCTAATATGGCTCCTAGTTTGCAGCCATCCAACCCCTGCTAGCTAGAGGCCCCCTCGCGGTCAGGCCTGTACCCCAGAGAAGTAGATACCAAACAGGAGAGGTCCCAGGACTGGAACCTCCTGTGGTACTCCACTTGTCAATGGCTCAAAGTCAGACCTGAGTCCGCAACTCCCCACAGTGTGGGTTCTGCCAGTGAGGCAGTTGGCAACCCATCCCGTGACGAGGGATCCATACCTAGTTTAGTGAGTTTATCTATAATTCCAGAATGGGGGATGGTATTGAAAGCCCTGGCTAGCCAAGATAGGCTGTGTGAACCACCCCATCTCCCATCCATGGCCCTGGTGACTGCCTCAAAAGCCAACCAGGTCCAGAAGGCACATCTGCCCCCACAAACCCAAGCAAACTAGGGGAGGGGTCCAGAGCCTGAGGTTACCAATGTCCCCATCCACGTCTCTGCAGACCAGGCCTGCCAGGCCATTAGGGTGATAGTCCCCCGTGGAGGGACAACTATTGCTGTGTGCCACCCAGTGACACAAAGCCTGATGTGAGACCATGATTGAACATGGTGCCTAGGGAGGGAGCCAAGCCCGCCTCTGAAGCTCACGCAGTCCAGCCTGGGATGTTGTCCCCGGGTCCCATGGATGCAGTGTCCCTCGATTTTAGAGTGTGCAGCTTTCACCTGCATAGATGTGATTACAGGGACTCTGCATTCTTCTCAGAGGATATTGGCCCTAAGGTGAGAGGGGGCAAGCCAACACTGAACCCATTCGCTGTGATGTCGGCACATCAGCTGGCTCTGCAATTTTCATGCCAAGCAGCTGTAACCGAGCAGATCTGGGTGCCTCCATTGAGATTTCCCCAACATAGCCATAGAATGCCTTATGGTTGCCCTTGTAACCAGTGGCAATTTTGTTTTCAGAGCTAGCCTTTGGAGGATCCCATAAGGGATGTCAGCTTCTACTGAGGCTGACCAGGAGCTCCACTCATGGATTTTACTCTCTCTTGCAACAACAGTTTCTTCCTTCTGTTGTAGAGCCTGTCCATGGCAGGGGACCACCAGACTGGCTTCCCTTCCCTCGAGGATAGCATCTCGTTCTGTTTGGGATAGCATGATCCATGCACTCGCAAGTGCCCCACAGAGTGCATTTGTGTAGGATTCAGCAGTTGTAACTGTATTGTCCATCTGCATAAAGCCAAGTGAAGTTCACCACTTCCTCGCCTCAAGAAGCCATGAAGTCAGCTCTGAGAAATTTTACCATGGCTTCCCAAATGGTGGGTGGGGGTGGGATCTGGACATTGAGGTGACTACTATGGTCGGATATACCCACCATAAGTGACTTCAGGTGTGGAACACCGTCACTCATGTTGGTAATGACTAGGTCCAGGATATTGCTGCCCATGGTGGGGTGTGGATAAGTTGATCCAGGGTAATGAAATCCATGAATTTGTGAAAGCATTGAGTGAAGGACGGCACATGAGGCAGTTTTCCCACTTAATGGTGGTAGTTGAAATCACCCATTATCAGGGTGCTTGCTGAGCCCTAATCTTGTCCAGTATATCAAAAAGAGGAGTGGGAATCCTGGGGCATGGTGAGGATCTGCAGCAAGCCACAACCTGGGATTGCAGCTCTGCCCAGAGTTAGCTGTTCCTGGATAACCCAGGATGCATTACATACGCAACCAGCCTGGAGCGGATATCCTTAATCTAATACAGACACAACTCCACCTCTGGCGCTCCGTCCAGGCTAGATGGTCGAAATGTGTGGGTAATACGAGCTGCAGCCTAGCAATGCAGGGCACTCTCCAGCCCCTGAACCAGGTCTCAGTCACTGCACAGATATCGACGCTTCCACCCTAAGGAGCTCCTCGAGAGTGCATCCCGAGATTCAGACTTCTAGCACTGAGTAGCATTACCCCTCAGATTTTGCTTGCCTGTTCCTGCTATGGTGGTGAATTGTCATCTGAATCCTGCCTTAATAAAGGCAATAATGGGGCGGCAAGAGCCCTATCAGCATCCAGAATCCTAGGCAACAGGTGCAGGCAATCTCCAGCAAAGCATCATGGTCCGCTTCACTCATGTCGCCCCAGGCAGACAGACACCGATCCCCCAGAATGACACCAGAAGCCCAGCCAACTGTTGAAGTCAATCTCCCCGTCCTGTGCATCTTTCTGGGCAATGGCAGGATGCCACTCAGGGCCACACCCACCTGGGCCACAAGATCGAGAGCTCCCCCATATCTCCTCCCATGCAGTCCAGGGAGGCACACTCAGGTCATCCACCAACATGGACAATCACAGATCCTGGCACTCCGACAGGCAGTCGACAGCAACCTCTTCCTGTCCAGCCCGTGAGTGAGACATCAGCTGCCTGACCACAGAGCCACCCAAGTATGACCAGTGAGTCAGGTACACCGGGTTTGCCCCATGGGCTGTGGCTACGGCACACCGAGTCTATGGGCCATGTCATTTGGGTTGTGTTGGGGGTGGAGGTTGCCTGCATTTCGCCTTGGAGGTCTCCCTGCCTGAGCAGATCATCATTGAACCTCTGTGAATGTTTCTTGGTGTTTCTATGTGTGGATTTCAGGTGTAGGTTCAGGACTATGTGATGAGTGTGGTGCTGGTGCAAGTGTTCACTCTCCTGTTGACTGGGTCAAGTTCAGTCTTGGTTGGAGAGAGCCTTACCTCCAGTTTGGCTAGATAAGCATCTCACAGGTTGTGGTGATGGGTGGTAGGATGAGAGGGCTGTCCGCACATGTGGTAACTGCCACACCTTCCCAAGATGCCCAGACCTACTTAGATAGACAGGAGAGAACACTGGTAGCTGACCCTTGACATGCCTGAATAAAAACTACTTCTTCTAGACAAGGAGGAAAGTGAGCATAAGAGCTGCTTTTCTCTAAGCAAGGAGGAAAGCAAGTACAAAACTGTTTTCTCTAGGTAAAGGGAAGGTTGAGGTTGCAGTAATTTGTAGCCATTTTAGTGCCAACAAGTTCTGAACAAGTGCTGAGCGTGAATGCTAAATCCAAATGCTAAACTAAGAATCTGTACCTGGATCTTGGTGGTAGATAGGCTAACCCCCAAATAGTTTTTGTAGCTTTTTTTTGAAAAAAATTTTTTTCTGCAATGTAATTTTAACATCATACACATACAGCTGTGAATATGTCATAAATATTCATTACAAACAGGAACAAGCAGTTATGTCAATTAGCTTAACTGAATAAGCAATGAGTTACACATGACTAATGATCCTCTATGTTTGGGTTCAAAGCCCATTAGCAGTCATTTTATAAATGTTGCTATTTATGTAGTTGACAGTGAACCTAAGCAATGTAAGCCCTGTATTTTCTTAAAGTTAATACATCTTTTCTAAATATATAGAATGGCTGTGTTTTACTGATGCCTATAGCATGTTAGCCCAAATGGCAGTTTTAAACACACAGTATATGTCTGTAATAAATGCTGAGTAATACAGATATACATTATTAGTCTCTACATTATAAAACAGTTAAACACTGAGACACACTACTGCTATATTATGGAATGCATTGTAATCCCAGCAAGGCATTGTACTGTTTTCTGCTCAGACTGTTGAGTTTTAGGTCACTTTAATGTCTTAGGGATACATGTCGTCTGGGTTCCTATTATGCTGTATTTATTTCATCTTCATACTTCCTGGGGCAGAAATCTGATGCGCTTCCTCATCCACATATGCATTATGCTTTACATATCTAGTAATCATGTGGCACATTGACACCTATAGCACTTACACCACAGATGCTATGTTTTTCCCTTATCTGCTATATTTTGAAACATTCCTTAGTAATCCTGTGTGATGGTGTGAGTTTTCTGCCAGCTAGTTTAACCTGTTAATTGTCAAATATGAATGTCACATGGAGAAATGTGGGTGTGAATCATTGATGTTATTTCTTTTTTCATTAATTACTAATTAAGACCAGACATGGCAGATACAGTTTTTTCAGTTATGCAGCATAGCTGTTTTAAATATCACATGAAGGTGAATTCGCCCATAGTGTTTTTAAATTTACAGATGACTACAAATAATTCTTTACAAAATTCTGGAAACATCTCAGTTCTATCACCCTAGGTTCATAGGTTCATACTAGGCTATCTGCCCAAGGGCATTTATAAGCCTAGCCCATAGTTATGTGGCTTTCGCCCCCCCTTTAGTTTGAATAAAAACTATGCCTATCATTTTTTTCCAGAGGAAACACACATGGATGAAGGGAGGTTATGCAGACTCCACACAGAAGGCACCCCAGCTCAGAATTGAACCAGAGAACCTATTGCTATATAGCGATATATATCTATATACAGAGAGAGAGATATATATATATATATATATATATATATATATATATATATAGATAGATATATAAGATATAGATATACCACATGATTTTATATAAATATATATATATATCTCAAGTGCAAATACAGATAAATAAGAATTGTCTTATTGCATTTAATTACAACTGAGGAAGAAATAGAATATAAACTGGCAGCAGCAACAAAGAGCAGTAGACAGAATGGCTGAATCTTCTGTTAAGTATAACTGAAGTCTAAGGGAATTCTTATTAGTTTGTAATATGTATAAGAAGCATAAAAAATACTGCAAAAAAGGATATGTCAGTGTATTATTGCTGTACTGTTTGATCATAAGGAAAATGTTACTGCTGTTACCTGATTACTTCTAATAATTACAAAGGGTATTTTTAGCACTGTATTGAATTTATTTTATGTCTAAAACTTGAAAGAGATATATGCACTTCTCTTCAAGAACTCACAAACACTTGCCATATGAAGCCATATGAATTAATCTGAAGTATGCATAAGCACTACTTATATCATTCCTCCCAAGTACATAAGCACTTCTGAGATGACAACTCCTACAAGTTGTGATAAATGATGGTCTGGTTGATTTCCTGACCAGTTTTGTTTGAGGAATTCTTTCCTCATGGAGTTATGACTCAGTATATCATAGTGGAAAATAACATTTCATCTCAAAAGGTGATTTCATCATCATTAAAAATGTTACGTTTCCTATGAAATCAGTTTTTGAGATAGAAATCTGCAAGAATATTTAGCAGTTCATGAAGCTGACTGGCATTTTAAAATTGGTAGAAAAATGCTGAAAGTATTTAAGAGGCAACATGCCAAAGAGGGATAAAACCCTTCCTGCATCGGTAGTGACCTGCATTTGATTAATAACAGGCACTTAAGAGGCCACAGAGAATGAATGTGAATGATTACCTGATGCTGTCTCATTTTTTTTTTGTTTTGTCTGGGTCATGCTGAATGTAATAAGCAGCACAAGTCAGCAAGCCTTCTGCTGCATAAGTGGTGAACCTTTTGCTTGAAGGTTGGACATGCATTGAAACATGCATAGAGACCTCCCATGGACAGCCGTTGTAACACAGACAAGGCTAACAAGTCAGGGCAGGAGTTAAGGCATGCTCCCTGATAGCAGCAGTATGACACTGCACCAGCACCATCAATCTCTTCACCAGCCCTGGACATGGGGCAGGTTGGGGAAGGCTAATGTGGGTCCAGTAAAGTCAGAAAATAAGGAGAGGAGCTAGTGGCAGCTGATGTCCAGCTGTGTTGCGATAACATATATTGGGTGAGGTAAATTTTGTGACAGGTGCTTACAAAGGCTTTCACCAAAGTGATTTTATGTACAGTATATTGAACTGACACATTTTCTACCACATACACTAAAGGTTAAGTTCACCTTTCCTAAATTTCTGCATTGATTTATTATGCTCTGCATCCTCTTATGCCTAACAATGCAGGTAGATCAGGCCAGTACTTGTAGTTTGTATTTCTAAATTAACTTGCATTAATAAAATATATACTTTAGTATTGCATATTTAATCAACCAAAGCTAGATATGGCCCCTTAGTGTGGACATTTTCCTTGCTGATATTTGATCAACAAAAGTTACATTTCTAAGGGCAAACCCACAACCTTGATTTGCGTGATCATAGTAGTAAGTTCGAGCACTTGTAGTAACAGAATATCTATAGTTCAGCTGTTATTAGGAAGTGCATTACTTTTTGAAATAAAGCTTCTAGCTGAAAACAGAACATTAAGATAGCAAAAGTGAGAACTTCATAATTGGGTGTAGTCATCCTGGTTAGGTATTAAAAGATAAGGTACTAATATTCTTGATAAGGTTACCCCCCTGCCTGAGGACCTCACCTAATATTAATGCTAATAAAATGCTAACGCTAATGAGAAAGTAATAAAATGGAATAAATTAATAATTTCAACAAGCAAACAAGCAAAGCTATATAAAATGTACATTGAAGTAGTCCATGAAGCACAAAGCAGTGTAGTACATTCTAAAGAAATTATTAGGTAGATGATTCCCTATATTGAATGGGTGATTGAAAAATTAGCAAATACAGTTTACCATGGCAGTGTAACCCAAGCAAATAAGAGTGTATGTATTAAGATGACTAAATTATCAAAAGAAGCCTATGATGTAATTTTAGATACTGATGGGCCTATAAAATATAATATTTGAAGTGCTGATGCAGGAATAATTACATTTTTCATATATACAGCTTGCTGTATTTATCTAGCAATCCCAACCTAGAATATACATTTTGCATTATTTGAGATACCACAAACTAAATCTGACAATGATCCTCACATTAATTCACAAGTCAGGTAGTTTGTGAAAGGGAATGATACACAGAAAGTGGCCCCATTATGGCAACATGCCAATTTTGTGGTTGGGATGCTTAAAACCAGTATACGAAAATACAAGAGAACTTCAGATGTGGAAAGTATTTTCTTTTATTTATATTCAGCCATGCAAACCCAATAGGCTTAATCCTTTTTCAGGGGTAATCTTGGAGCATTTTTAATGGCTTACTCAAGCTCATATAGTAGGCAAATGGAGACTGAATGAATCAGTTTCTGGTCTACAGGGTAAAGCTTGTTTGAAAAAATAGCCTTTATAATCTCTGGTATGACGTATGACTGCAAGAAGATACTTTGAACAGAAAGCATCAAACTAAGATTATGCTGATTTGAAGACATCTAACCAAATATACACACTATGAAAGTGACAAACTGTTTAGGGTCACATGGGAAGCAGAACAAATCTTCTGTTTTGTATAGCCTTGAGACAAATTTTGGATAACACAATCAAGGGTTCTATGATAGCCGTCAATAATAATAACTTACTCGTCATTTGCAAGATGAAGCAATCTTGCATTACATAAGCAAAGTAGTCATTGCTCTCTAACAAGGAATCTTAAAAAAATAGTCTGCACCCAGATTGTTGAGTACATCAATAAACACCTGGACACGGATATATTTGCAAAATGAATTTAGAAAGGGCTTCAGCATGTTAACTGCCTTCTGTTGTGTTTTGCTTTCTTCCTTAAAATTACGGACAGCAGGTGTTTTACAGCAGCTGTCTTTGTGGACATGACACAGGTTTTCAAATTAAGAGACCACTTTTTGCTGCTTTCCAGGTTCATCATGTTTAAGGTCTGGAAGAGAGATCCTAAATACTTCCACAACTATTTAACTGACTGTAGCTTTTAAACTGCCTATTTCTTCCATTTCAAATTCTTGATTAAACAAATTTGGTACATCTCCAGTGTCTGTCCTAGGACTAATTCTCTACTCTTCTCCTCTCTTCGTCTCTCATCTCTCTTCTTCTCTTCCTGTCTCTTTTCACTTCCCATCTCATCTTATCTCTTCTTCTCTCCCCTTCTTTTCTCGTCTCTTAGGTTCATAGGTAGGTACTAGGCTATCTGCCCGAAGGCATTTATAAGCCTAGCCAGAATGTGTTGGCTTCTGCCACCCCTTAGATTAGTAGCCCTGATGCCTCTGTCCAGCAGAGCCACTGAAGTGGGATCCCCCGGAGTAACCTTCTTGTTCCCCATCCACTTTCGTCAAGGTTTCTCTTGAAGAGCCATGGAGGATACTGCCTAAATGTAGATTGGAATTGCCTCGTTCCAAAAGCATGGGAAGTCTCTGTGGGCAGGGGTATCTATCCTCCAGCATGTCCCTATTTATTGTTGTGGTGAGGTTTAGATCCCTAGAGCGTGTGGCTTGGGGGGATAAGCTTTTTCTTTAGGTGGACCATGTCCCATCCAGTTCTGGGTTGGACATAGCCTTTGTATGTCAGGGCAGAGATCACCTCATGTCATTAGGCAGTATGCAATCGTGAAAGTAAGGAAGCTGGAAACTTTCTCTCGTTGGGAGCTGCATAGGGCATCTGTTTGGAGGCCAGTAGATCCTCTTGGTGAGAATTACTTCTGTGGTCTTCTCCAGCTGTTGCAGGTGTCTTGTAATATACATGAAATTACATCCAAATGGAAGCACGTTGTACTCTATGATGGGTCTGATGAGTGATGAGTAGAGGGGCACAATGACCATTTTGATCTGGATGCTAGCCCTTTTTGTGATAAGAGTAAGTGCCACATATAGAAGGGATTTTCCTAAACCACTTCCGGCAATGTGATTATCAAAGGAGAGTTTATCAATCTACTTGGGTCCCTGTGATCCCTTTATTATGTCTTCTCAGATTTATTTGGGGACTACCACCTATGTGGTAGTTTGTAGGTACTTTGTTTTTTCCAAAGGGGATGACTATCGGCGAATTTTGGCATTTAGCTTGAGAGCCATGATTTTGACCACCAGGTAATCCATCTCAGTGAGACTCTTTTTTGTGATGTCTGTGTCAGCTGGAGAGTCAATTATAGCCCCTTCTAGTTTGCAGGTGTGTCCTGCGAATCCTTGGTCAAAGCCATAGTCCTCCTGTATTGCTTGCCTGTACCTCTGAGAGAAGTATATGCCAAACAGGAGGGAGTCCTAGGACCAGGCCAGCCCTGGGAATGCCACTTGTAACCGGTTTAGAGTCAGACCCTAGCTCCCACAAGAACTCTTACCATGTGGAGCCTTCTGTCCAGGAGCCAGTTGTGCAAACCCATCTTGTGATGTAGGGGTTTATGTTCAGGCTGGTGGAAGCTTGTCTTTATAATACCAGAATGGGGAATGGTGTCAAAAGGCCTTGCGCAGGTCTAGGTAGGCTGTGTGTACCACCTTTCCCTCATTTTACCAGCCTTGGTAACTGTCTCAAAGAAGTCCACCAGGTTTTGGGAGGCATGATCTCTGCCTTAACAAAGAGCCGAACTGGGTAGGTTCTAGTGTTTGGAGGTTCCCAATGTCTCTGTTAATGAGTTCCATGATGATACACTCCATAGCTTTCCTTGCCAGACCAAGCTAGTCAGGCTTATATAGTGCATAGTTCCCAGGGTCTGTTGTGTATCCAAATCTTGGTGTGGGAGATGGAATAACCATTGCCTTGTGTGCCACTCTATGGGTATCTATGAACCTGTGGAGAAGCCGTTGGAGGATTTGTCTGAACAGTGTGTTTAGGTGAGGGGATTGAGTTTGTCTTTGAGCTCATATAGGATGCAGCCTGGGACACTGTCCAGTCCCCATTGATGCTATGTTTTTGCAGCTTTTGAGAGGGCTGTTTTAACCTGAGTGTCTGTGGATTTCAGGGGCTCTACATTCTTCTGGTATTGCTATGGGAGGCCTTTTGGGGGTGAGAGGGTCAAAATTTGTGCTGAACCACAATGTCTGCCAGGATGTTGGCAATATCAGCGAGGAGAAGTCCGGTTCTAGTGTGTAATTTTGTGTACCCATCTCTCTGCACTAACTCTGAGCAGATCTTGAGCATTGCCACTTAGATTTTTGACATAGCCTAAAGAATGCCTTGTGTGGTTATCTTTGGAGTCCTTGGCAGATTTTTTTCTTTTAAGAACTTGCCTTGGATGATTTTATGAGGAATCCTAGTTTTCTTGCTGATACTGATCAGGGATGTCTTCTCTTATTGGGATTTTTTACTCTTTTCTGTACTAGTTTCCTCCTTCTAATTGTATAGCTTGTTTATGGCAGGAGTCCACCCTAGACTGGTTTCCTTTTCTTGGAGGGGAGTGAGTCTCCCAGTTTTGCTTGGGATAGCATGATCCATGCATTCTTGTTGGGGAGTGCCCTTAGAATCCATTAGTAAAGGATTTTGCAGCTTGGCCAGCATGTTATTCTTTAGCATGGGGCTTTGAAACTTTCCACCTCGGGTCTTAAGTAACGGAAGTTTGCTTTAGAAAAGTTTTTCACTGTGTGGTTTCCTTTGTCCATAGGTGGGGGCAGAATGTTGGTTATCCAAAAGTGATTTGATTATGATCAGATCTAACCAGTGAGGGCTTGACCTCTGGTGTGTGGAGCACTGACGCAGCCATGTTGGTTGATGACCAGGAGTCCAATATGCTTTATCACCTCTGTTGCAGAGTGTTATTGAATTAGTCCAGTGTGTTTGAATTTATAAAATTCTAGGAAATGTTGGGGTAAAGGGAGTTAGTACTTGAGTAGTTCTCCCAGTTTAATATTTGGAGTAATTAAATCACCCAATATTAGGGTGTTTGGTAGGACCTATATTTCCCAGTGTTTCCCAGAAATGTGAGTTAGGACATAGTGGAGTGATCTGTAGCAAGCTACAGATTTGAATTACGGACTGCTGTTGTTGGTTGCACGTGGATGATCTCTGGAAGCGCTCGTGCTGTGCCCACTAACCTGAAGGTGTGGATTTCCTTGATGGAATATGGATACACCCCCTTCTTTTGTATTTCTGTCAGTTCTGTGTGTGGGAAATGTATGGTATGAGTTGTAGCCTGGTGGGCTGCTGGGGTGCTCTCTGGACCCTTAAACCAGGTTTTCTGTTACTGCACACATATATCCAGCTTTTCTCATACTGAGGAGTGTTTTGAGTGTGCATTTTGGGGTTGGAGCTTCTGGCATTGGTAGCATTACCCTCAGTTTTGTACTTGTGCTATTGCTTAAGTGATGGAACTTTGTCTTTTGACCCTTCACTAAAAAGAAGGGCACTACAGGGTGGCAAGAGCCTTGGTCAGTATTTAAAAGCCTAAGGGTGACAAGTAAAAGCCATCTCTAGCAAAGCAGTGTGGCTTGTCGCGCATGTCATCCCAGGCGGACAGACACTGGATCCCCTTTGAATGACACCAGAAACTTAGCCAATTGCTGAAACTGATAATTTTTTTGGACTGTGGTATCATTCTTGGTGAGGGCAGGATGCTACACAGGGTCAGGGTCATACCGACCTGGGCTACAAGATCAGACAGCTCTTCCATGTCTTTTCATGTAGTCCAGGGAGGTACGGCTCAGGTCATTCACGCCAACATGGACAATGACAGAGTCATATTTGTACTGGTTCTGGAGTGATCTGAGTGCTTGTGTTATGTGGCGGATCCTGGCACCAGACAGGCAGCTAACAGTAACCTTCTCCTTATTCAGCCTAGTGAGTGGGACATCAGTGTGCCTGACTATAGAGTCACCTATTAAAAGTATGTTGTGTATGTTATTTTGCCTTAAGGGCTGTGATTGCATGGCACACTGGTTTTGTGAAGAATGTGTTTCTCTTCTCTCTGTGTTGCTCATCTGCTTTGTCTCTTTTCTTTCTACCTACTGCCTAGCCTGATCTAACAATTAAGATATTTAAGACTGCAAGGAAAGCAGCAATCATATCCATTCATTAACAAAGATGTTGACATGCATGACATCACAGAGCACGTTATTGTTGTCAATATCATCACTAACCTTTGGTGTAAGTCATGTATTACGGGTATTATGGCTAAATTCCAAATGAAAATCCATTGATATCAGACATGTCGACAACCACAGATACAATACAGTGTCACTGGTCAGCACAGTGTTCATCATTGCCACAGGGTCAGAATGACACAGCAGGACACACATTGCATCATCTCTCTGTATTACACTAACTCAGTCTAGGGCATCCACAGGGATGGCTCACACCATGTTCCTGTCTGCCCCTACCACTTCTGGAAACACCTGGCCCATGTTGCTCAACAGAGGAGCTGGATGTGGTGACACTTGCAGGTGTAGTGTTGAATGTGACATAACTATAATGCGATCATCTGGACGTGTCTGCTGGGCTCACAGTGAAGTGATTAAGTGGCTGTCAGCTGATGTGTGTGCATGCTGCAGCAGAGACATAGATGGCTGATGGCTAAGTGTTTGTCTGATGAGAGGAGGTCGGCCTCTGCCCACTGAAGGTACTCTATTTAGTGCAGTTAGGACATGTAATGCTCAATAACGCCTCATCCCCTAATCCTCCAATTCAGTAGTGTATTAGTGCTGACCAGTAACCCTACAGGTCCCTGGCACCAAAACTTTAAGGTTTTCTTCAAATCCTAACCCACTTGTAAAGACCACAACTCCCTTGCGTGTTGCATCTTCAGTGGAAACCTTGCCAACAACAGTTCCAGTTTAACTAAAGAACTAACCCTACAGGTCCCTGGCATCAAAAAGTTAAGGTTTTCCTCAAATCCTAACCCACTTGGAAAGACCATAACTCCCTTGCATATTGCATCTTCAGTGGAAACCTCGCCAACAACAGTGCCAGTTTAACTAAAGAATGTATGTGTTATATATATCATCTACCTAGTCCTACTTAGCCTTATTACTGTTTTTATCTTACTATCCACCTTACTACAAAGTATTTATTTACTATGTGCTAAACTGAGTAATATATCAATTATAAGAGCTTTTGCAGTAGTTCTTGACCAATGCGGCTTTATACTCATGCTTTATGGCTGACGTTTTACTCAGCTGGACGCTCCTGTACTAAATGATTGTACCAAATGCAAACTAGACACAGTTCTCTATTGTGATTGTACCATTGGTCAAGGTGATTTAACTCGCATTTAAAGATATTAATTGTATTCAAATGAATATTGCTGTGTTACTAGATTAGATTTGTTATTCTCTCAAATGCGACCTGATGTAACACTTTTTAGGTCTATTACAGATGCAGTTTGTACCTAAAGAGCATGACCAGATTTGTAGATCTTAGTAGCATTGTGGTTGTAATGGTACCATAGTTAGTCTATGTCCCTATCTTTGTGTGTGTACATTAAGCATAGCTATCATCAGTGAAAGGTGTTTGCCTTGGTGGCTGCATTATGCTCTACTATTGTTTCATGCAGAGCTACAGCGCATGTTTGTGATGATTTATGAAATGTGTTTTGCATTGGATGTATCATTCATTTGTGACTATTAACTATCTTAGAGCTTACAACCATCAATTACCCGTGCATGCTTCTGTGTAGAACTGTTGAATCATTTGCTGGCTACTTATCTTCTCTATATTATTCTAGATTCCTCATCCTCTTATATACTAATTAATTTAGTCCTTTTCTCCAAATATACCTCCTTTTCCACTATATCTACCCTTCCCTCTTACCGCGTCTCTCTATGTATCTCACCTCCTCCTCCATAATACCTGTTTCTTTTCTTCATCTACTATGCAAATCTTATCTCTCACAACTGTTCTATTTTCTCCATTAGTAATCCTGGGTCCCTGGCACCAAAACTTTGAGTTTTCTTCAAATCCCTAACCCACTTGGAAGAACCACAACTCCTTGTGCGTCTTCAATTGAAATCTCGGCAACAACAGTGCCAAGTTTAACTAAGAGCATTATGTGTTATATATCTAAATGGTCTCTTAGCCTTCTTTGTAATGCTCTGTGTTGGGGTACCTGGTCAGCTTAGTCCTGACCCTGGAGCCCCAGCCAGCTGTACTACAGCCTTCAGTGTCCCGCCAACCCAATCTCACCCCTAGCTCAGTCATACTAGCTCTCCTCACTCTACCCTCCCACTTGGGTATCTCTCTCTTTCTTGTGTCCACCTGCCAAGTTGCTTTTACTAGACTAACCCTCTCAGTCCCTTTTTACCCCATCCTCGCATTGGTCTCTTCTCTTAACAGGACCATCTCCCATAACCTAGCCACCACCACTCCCAGTACTACCCCACTCACCTCTAAGCCTACTCCCAGCCCAGTAGCTACATCCCTCCTGTGTCCTGTTACCAGCTCTGGGCTCTATATCCACCTAAACAGAGTGCAAATATACCTAGCACCTTTCTTCAGACCTGCCTGTTGGCTGTCAGCCCTAGGGCTGTAATTCCTCTTCAATTTGTGTAAAAAAGAAATCGAACGACTGCCAATTCTCCTTTACGCTTTTTCAGTTCTTTGAATATTGGAGCCTCTTCCAGCAGTACAAGCTTCAGTCAGCTGAACTAGAGTACTATCACCCTGACCTCCTATGTCATCCCTGCACTCCCATGATGCTGGGCCTGATAAAGGACACTTGGCCTCAGGCTCATTCCTCATCCTTATCCTCCAACGCCAGTAGTATTGCTGGTGCTGAACAGGTAAGTCCTTCATAGCCGAATGGCATCATGTTCTGTGAAGCTAATGGTTAATGGTCAAACCTGTACAATATACATAAAGCTATAGTATCTTGTTGCTTTAAAGTTATCGATGTCTGCACCTTGTTAGCGTTGATTGAATCTGTTTATCTGCAAAGGCATTTGATACTACATGGATGTATATTCTCTACTGGTTTAAAGTTTATAGGTGACTGCATCTTACACTAATTTGCGTGCTTTGTGCTACCCTGGTGTGATTGCATTTGGTACTATGTGGATATTACTTTCTCTAGCCACCAGCATTTTCTTTTGTAACATATAACATGTATTTCTGCCTGACATACCAAGTATTATTATCTAAAACTTTACCAATATGCTGCCTCATTTACCCATGAAAATTTTCTAAGGCCTGTGTTTTTACATTTTAATTGTAGTTCCTGTGAGGGAGTTACTCGCTACTGTGACATAATTAATCTTATACTACTAATGCTGAGATTGGGGGCATAATACTGAGGAGGCATTCATCCCACCGCTGTCAAAGCAGCACTATTCTCTTCTACTCCCTACTTCAACTGTTTAGTAGTGATAATAGACATTTGTTAAAGTAGTTATTAAATTTACTATGTTAGAAATTAGATGCATGCTATCAATCAGAGCGCTCTTCTAGTATACCCAATAGTGATGCTTACAAGCTCTGTTCTCCCTCTACTCTACTATGCAGCATATCCAGATAGCCTTCTTACACAAAGGTAGATAGCTAAAAGACTTGTATGGGTTGAAATAGCCTTTTTAGATGCAGCTGTTATATCTTATTGTGCTACAAAAAGCAGCGTACTGTATCACCATTACCAGAACTCGGTTCAATATGGCAGTATATAAGCGTACTCTTACAAGGTTTAAAGCACACTATAGGTACTGGACTAGAGATAATGGGTGTTCCTTTTTCCAGCTTCATAGCACATTCTTTAATAGTGACATAATACATTTAGCATTCGTCTTGGAATTAGATACATATAATCCCTAGGCTAGTTTAATGTGTGTTATAAACTGTATCTGTTTTCTTCTATACCTTACTGGCTACATGTTGCTACCTGTGCTAAACTGATAATATACCCCACTATAGAGTGCTCACGTAGTTCTTGACTGCTTTATACTCATGTTTGTGGCGCGTTTTACTCAGCTGGACTAACCTATAGTACCAAATGCAAACTAGACACAACTCTCTATTGTGATTGTACCATTGTTCAAGGTGATTAACTCATTTAAAGATATTGGTGCCTCAAATGAATATTGCTGTGTTACCTATTAGATTTATGTTCTCTCTCCGTCACGACCTGATGTAGCTTGCTTTTGGGTCTGTGCAGACTCCGGTTTGACACCTAAACAGCATGACCAGCAGATCTTAGTATAATTAGTTGACTGATAGTACCATAGTTTATTCTGCTTATCCCTATCATTGTGTGTCAATACATTAAACACAGCTATCATCAGTGAAAGATGTTGCACACATGTGACTGTATCTCTTTCATATACAGAGCTATACCAGTGCATGTTTGTAGTGATTTATAGCAGTATTTCATTGGATGTATACTCATTGATTTATGGCTATTAACTATCAGCTTACAGCCATATTGCATACTTCACGAAACTGTACTGATCCTTTACTAACTGTATCTTCTCTCCTATATTATTCTGCCTCTCATATTTATGGTCTCTTCCTGCTCTACCTACTTACCCTAACACTCGATATACCCCTACTCCTTTTCTTCCAATATGTCTACCACCTCCCTCTTACAATTTATCTCTCCCTCTATCTTATCTCACCTCCTCCTCCACATGCTACTTGCCGCTAGCTACTATAAATGTATCTCTCACAAGTATTATTTTCTCCAGCATAGTATTCTGGTCCTAACAAAACTTCGGGGTTTCTTCAATCCTAACCCACTTGGAAGACCACAACTCCTTGCATGTTGCATCTTCAGTGAGCCCTTGCAACAACAGTGCCGGTTTAAATAAAGAACATGTCTTATATCATCTACCTAGTCCTACTTAGCCACCATTTTAATCCTCTGTTGAGGTACCTGGTCAGCATGGTCACAGCCCTGGGTGCTCAGCCATCTTAACAACCACTACAGCCTTCCAGGGTCCCATTAAACCCCATCTCACTAACTCAGTCACTCTCGCTGTTCTCACTCTACCTACCTCCCACTTAAGTATCTCCTCTGTCACCAATGTCCTTACCAATCGCTACTAGACTAACCCCTCTAGTCCCCTTTTTCCTCATCCTCACACTGGTCTCTTCTCTTAACAGGACCATCTCCCATAACCCTAGCCCACCACCACTCTCCCAGCCTCACCCCCACTCCTCTGGCCCTACTCCCAGTGGCGCTTCCTTTTCCTCCTGTCCTGTTACCAGCTCTAAAGGCATCCACCTAAACAAGAATTGTAAATACCTGCTATGCCCTCTTCCCAGACTTCTGCCTGTTAACCAAGCCCTAAGACTGTCTAATTCCTTCAGAATTTGTGCCATGAAATCAGTGAAGCTACTGGGTCTCCTCCATCACTGCCAACTTACACTGATTGTTTCTGTGAACGGTGGGCCTTTCCAGCCCAGTACAGCCCCACTCTGTTTGGCCTCACCTAGCAGCTTGGGCTCACTCCGCTCTACCCTGCCCCACCCAACCACCCCCTGGAATAACTGTACCTTATGCCTAAGCACCACATCCACCAGTAAATTACACTGCACCCGTAACTAACAACCTAGTGAAACTGAAAGACCATACCCACTGACAAACTATACACTCCCCGTCAATCAACCTGCTTATCCACTTAAGCACACCTTGCCTCATCGCCACCTCACAATACCCATGCCTAGCTGTATCTCAACAACTCTCTCTACGCCAAAAATAAAAATTCTTAAATCACAAAAGAACCTACTACCTTACTACTACTCTATCCAGCCATTATTCTCTTCTCCTACCATCCTCTCTTCCTACCACTGCCAACTACAAGTCAACAATCCATCTCCATGAAGATACGGTACCACCGTCACTAAAATGTTTGATCTTTAACGATATTAATATCTTTAAAGACACTCACATACGGCCGCAACATACTAACACCAAAAACTAACCCTCTCCCTAAACAAAACAAAATACTGCACAAATTCGCTCTATCTACCTCCTACTCACTAACATGCTGTAGTGACATACACTAACCGCGAACCCTCATACTATTACCACTAAGCAACCTCAATTCGCTTCCCCTATCACCACAACAAACCCACTATCCTATTTTCCAAAACATAAACATAAGAAGTATACTAAACAAAATCCGGACCTTCATGCCCTACTAAGCGCCTCTCAAATAGAATACAGTCTTATTACTTGAAAACCTGCTTAAACCTGAACATAGCAATAATGAAATCCACAGCCCCAGGCTATAATATAATAAGAAAGGATAGATGAAAAGAAAAGTGGAGGTAGCTATCTTGTTCAAACCATCTCGCCTGGAACGGTTTGACGTGATACCCGGAAGTTAAGGATATAGAACTGATCCTGGCAAAGCTCAAATAACTCTCACAAACAAATAGTAATTGCGGGAGCCTACACTCCCTCGAGCCATGTATCAATACAACGAAAACCTACTTATTGGATATAAACTCCTTCCCATGAAACTATAGTACTAGGGGACTTCTTGTAGACTTCGAAATAGTGCTCTAACCACAGCCCCACTACCCATCAACCTCCACAGGTCACCCAAATGTGTCCAACCCCACCCAAATTGACAAAGCTTAACTAAGCGTCAATCCATGCAAGACTGGATTCTGTTATTCCATCCCTCCCTTGGCCAACTTAGCGTCAGGTGTGTCTCCCAGGACAGTCTAAGTGATCACCAGCCAACCTCCTCTAATTCAGGAATAGAGCTAACCAACACATTTACCACAGCCCATCCTTAGAATGATATGCAAATAAAAAAAGAACTTCAAGGCCACTGACTTTAGTGAGATCACTAAAATGCAACTGGACCTCCTTAAAATGGTCTGCTACCCTCCGCCAGACGATGCTGTCTTTCGGTTCAATATTTTAATAACACCTTTCTAGGATCACCAAACTACCATGCACCCTCTAGGAATAGTAAGGATAAAATCAACCCTCATGCCTCATGGCTCAAGCAAAGGAAACTAAAACACCAATGAAAGAAAGGGATAAAGCTGGATACTGTTTCAAAAAGAGAAATCCCTAAACTAAGGCAGAATTACCTAGAACTTTGTAATAAAGCTAAAAGACAGGTTAAAGCCGACAAAACTAACTACTATATAAACACTCAAAACAAATATGCACATAATCCACAAAAATTCTGGTCCAGCATAAATAAAATACTTCATACCCAGGAAGAAGCCTCTACCCCTACCCCTGTACTCCCAAATAATGATACCAATATCCCGACACAATTCAACAACTTTCTACACAGAAACCATACTAAAACTAGCAAATGCCCAACCAAACAATAAAACACTCCAACACAACTATTCACCCCACTCACAATAAGGAAACACAGACCACTACTACCTTCTTCCCTACCACCAGTCCCAAACTAAGACTATCTCAAAACTCCTTCCAGTGACTTAAACCAACCACCTGGCTGCTGATTAAATTACTTGCAGATTTCGCTTCAGATATCTGCAGAGGCTTGCATATCCTATCCTGTATCTATCCTCATAAACAAATCTCTATCTGAACATAAAGTATCCACCTTATGGAAAACTTCCACATATCATTACACTTCATAAGCGGCTACGTTCTTTCCTAGAACTGACCACCAAGCCCAATTGCTATCCTATCCCCTCTATCCAAAATACTGGAAAGGAGTTGTCCATTCCCAACTCCAATATATTACCTCCAAAAAATCTACTATCCAAAACCCAACATGGCTTTAGACCCCTCCCACAGCACCACTACTGCTCTCCTCTCTCCTATACCAACACAGTTAACTAGCATAGGAACAACGGCTATTTGTATCTTCCATCTTCTTAGACCTATCAAGGCCTTTGACATTGTGAACCATAATATACTTTCTAAACTCCTTGCTCTAACCTTAACCTTTCCCTCACCACAATAAGTTGGTTCTCAGAGTTACTTATCAGACTGACATCAAGCAGTACTATGGCAAGGCAGATTGTCCACCCTACTGGCAGTTTCCATAGGAATCCCTCAAGGATCTATCCTAGGCCCTCTACTATTCTCTCTTTTCACTAATGAGATCTCTTCAGCCCTACCCACTGCCTCAGTAGTGCAATACGCAGACGATACCACCATTATATGTGCCGCCCCAAACATTAAAGAACTACAAACCTTTACCCAATCAAACTTCACTCTAGGTGAAACATGGTTTGCCAATATCAAACTTATTCTCAGTCCCAACAAAACTAAACTGATTCTGTTCAATCCCAAGAGATCCCATCCCTCAAAAGAAACATTAAATATAAAATAATATTCAAATCAATAATTCAACTCCTCACACAAAACTACTAGGTGTAGAAATTGATCACCAACTAAAATTAGATACCCATATAGCACAAACCATCAAAAAAGTGAACAAGAAACTAGGCCTACTCTATAGAAACAAACAATTCATGGCCACACATACTACTACTGCTAGAACCAACCTGCTATCCATCCTACTATATGCCTCCCCCATACTAACCAATCTGAGTCAAAAAGACCTAAACAAAATGGAATCTTGTTACAAGATTGCCAAATTTGCCACTGAAACCACACATAGGTCCCATCATTGTATATCCCTAAAACAGCTCAATTGGCTAGAGCTACCCCATGTATTACTACTAAATCAAATCTCAACAGCACAAAAGCTCTACCACCTACCAGATAAAATTCCAGCCCTTCAGAGCATTATTGAGCCTTACAGAACCTCTAGAGAACTAAGATCTAGCAACCAAAATCTAATAAAAGTAATCAGACACAAAAATGAACCAGGTAAATCCCTATTTGCCTGTACAATAGCCCAGGCCTGGAATACACTTCCAAACCACATAACTGCCACGACCTCTCCAAAACAATTTAAGCACTTTCTAAAAAACACTACGCTAATGCTCATGCTACTCCCCAGGATAATCCAGACCATGGCAAATCATTAAGATCTCCACCAATATATATTTAATCCTACAAAGCACTGTCAAGTTCCTTGTAGAATTAACCTCTACTGGCTATATGAATGAAGAATTCTTCCTTACAAAACTGAATCCTAATAAACAGTAACCTCCTAATTTAAGACTATCTATCTCTCAAATTGTATCCTAACAATTAAACAACCAACTCTAGAACTTTTTCTTAGCAAACACCTGCTCTTTTGATGTTCCCCTACTAGGGAAAAAAAATTATTACTTTTTGTATGACTGCCTACTTATGACCTATTGTGTAGACTAAGAATCAAGCAAGCATTTTATGTGACCTATGTATTATGTGATATTTAACTGTGTATGACTATTTGCTGCATAGAATCACATTGACAACTTTTAACTTTGCTATTAACCTTTATTGATGCTTATTACATCTGTACCAAATAATTTAACCAACTTGTAAATGAACTAATTTGGAGCTTTTCTCCCTGGGCCTCCGCTGAAAATGGACCTGCATCCAGTAGGACTCTCCAGTTAACAAATGTAAAATAAAAATAAAATAAATTAGTACTATGGCATTGCTCTAGCACTGCTATAACAACACTTTTAGTGGACCATGCAACATGCAACACAGTCATGCTGTGCAGCTAATGCATGATCACACCGTCTGTGCTCTGACCGTTGTGTAACACATGCAGATGGTGTACTACATGATTGGTTACATGGGCAAGAGCATAAAGGTCAGCTCCATGATGTTGCTGAGAATATTTATTCAACTGTAATAGTGGTAAACACCCTCTGACACACGTCCATGCTCAGCAGCAATACTCACGTGCTCTGCAACAGGCAGTACCTCTCAGTTGTGAGGCAGAGACTCCCTCATCACCTGATTCTGTATGGGACAATGGTTTATGGACATTATCATGCCAGGCAGTTGCTGTCACCACATCATCAAAATGTCCAGCTACATCGTCCTCAATATCTGAGGCAACAGCATGAGCCATCTGACTGTCCTCTTCTGGAGTGGACAGTAAACCCGAATCTATGACCTGTGTGCCATGGGCTGTGCTATCACAATTATCCACATCACATCCCAACTCAGGATCAGTGGATGGGCTACTGGAGGAGGTAGGCAGTGTTCAGGCTACTAGAAGAGACAGATGACACAGTTTTATTACATGTACAAATAATACGCAATTCAGTTTGGTAATGATATGTTGGCTTAATGCAAGAAATCAGAACAAAGCCTGGCAAAATAGGGGGACAAAGGGCCAAAAATAAGGACATATTTTAACTACTGCTCTTTTAAAATTAGAAAGTTGCTAGAGTAATAAGGATTGTGTTAACATACATTTTCTGAAGGATTTGAAATCTGAAACTCCAATCAATATCATTATTTTGTGACTTTAGTCCTCAAATCATCCCAGTAATTTGCCAGAAAACCACAAATTTTATGAGGAACAAATGAAAAATGTGAGGCAAAAATCTGGACAGTCTGCGATAATCAGGACAGTTGAGAGATATGTATGTGAACCAAATATATGATTACAGTGTTAATGGGGATATGTGGTTACCAGTACAATGTGCCTGGGTGAGGTTCATCAACTTTATATATCAGAGAGATTTCATGTATGTTATATATTACACACAGCTGACAATTTGGAAAAATAAAATAATAAAACATGCCTGACATGTCCTGGTGTGACTCTATAGCTGGAGGTGAGGTATGAACTGAAACTGTTATGGGAAAACATAAAAAACAATACATCATCAGTAAGCAAATAACGGTCATCATGCCACATTCCAACAGAGGTATAACACACACAGGATACTATAGACATGTACTGTTTGGCCAAGGCTGATGTGAATGTTGCTACTGACCTAGACGTGATGAAGAATGCAGTAGTCAGGAAGTGCACAGATGTGGTCTTTAGTACTGACATGTATTAAACATATTGCCATTCACATTATCCCTGTTTGGGGAGCATATCATCAGCTGTAATGTAAATCCTGTAGAATGATAGGGCACACTAACATCAATATGTGGGAATGCTCCAGTCATGAGTGCATGCAAAGGCTTGTAACAAATACAGTACAAACTAACAGCATATGGAGGCAATTAGGTGCCAAAGGGTGTACATGTTGCCAATGTCCAGATGTCCCTGTGTATAGAAAACTTCCTCATGAATAACTTACATCACAGTTGTGCTTAAATTTGCTGTATCCTGTACACAAGGTGGACAACATATGTGGTCTGTTTTTAGGTGCATCTTCACAAGCCTCATCTTGCAATGATGTATCTGTAATATACAATGACCTATACAAGTCAAATGGTGAGTGTAATCCAATGTCAAGGCAGGGGGAGCTATGGATCACAATAATAGTATGTGGAGACACTTATGTGACCTGGATTGATGCTGTATAGATGTTGATGGACTAATGCAATTGAGAAAGACAAAGATCAAACATGTTGCTTGAAGTCTTAGGTATGTATTGCATTAACACAATATGCAGTGACACTTGCATTTGGAATCTACGTCCTGTATGTGACCACATTCCTTGTGCAATTGTGCTTCTGAACAAAATAATATGACAGTACATTAATAACTTGCAGATTCCTTTAAAGATTGAGCTAGTGTATATGCTGTAATGGTTTTGAAGTTCTGACTTAGAAATATGTCCTAGAACACTGGCTTCAATACCTCCACTGGGTGTACAACAGTCATGACTGATGGTATGATGTGATGTCAGGAATCATTATATCATCTGGGAAAGTTAATGGTAGACCACCTGCCATGCTTTCCTGGACCTGTCATATCAGCTTACTTGGTTAGCAGCTTGGAGGATCATGTCTAAGCAACATTTGATGGCAGGCCTCAGTGAATCAATTGTGACCACCTACAGCACTGATCATGATAGTCAATTCAGTCCAAACCTCATTTTTCCACACAGTATTTCCCATCCATCCAAAGAGGCTTTGACCATGCTTGTGTAAAGCCTCGATTATAATGTCTTTCTCATGTGGAGAAAAATTGTCACCCCTACTTCAGTTTGACATCTGGAAGACAGTATTATATGCACATACTATACATTTTATGGAGGCTTACAATTGACATGATGATGTTATATACTATACTGCCCTTACTGATGTGAATTATGCAAAATAATCCTTTAGTATGTACATTACTGTTATTGTTTTCATATCTGTTATGTTCTTAAATACATGACTAAATATGGATGATATGTCATAAGATCATCACCTGTAACAATCTATTACATTATCTGTATAGGCCATATGTGAGATTGAACCCATTGCAGTGAACATCATAACAACTCCAGGACAACCACAAAACCCTTGTGCCACACAATCATTCCATTACATATTATCACAGTATACAGTGAACAGTCAAACCGATCCGCACATTGTCTATATTTCAGTTTGAATGGATTAACAACTACTGCTACTGTAGTAAACAGAACGTATCTGTAGACTCTGCATTAAACTTAAAGCTTAAAGAAAACTTTGGAATTCATAGTAAGCATAATATAGACAGTGAAGGTTAATCACAATAAACTTTGAATGCCTTTTTGTTCTGGCTGTATCTATAGTACACACATTAGTAAGCATCAGAGATTGCCATGAACTATTAATATATAACTTACAGAACCCCTAAGAATTCGTCATTCTTCTTAAGAATATCAGACACAGTCAATGTGAACCAGACTTTACAATGGATATAATTCTATGTGTTTTTATCCACTTTGACAGGGTGTGTTTGCATTTAGCCTAGTATCCATCTGCATGCTTATTGTTCAACACTGTGAACACTGATTATCTCACAGCCATTTTGTATGTCAGACTTGCTTGAACATAAAAAGAATGTCAATGTGTACAATATGAATTATGAACATTAAATATAACAAAGATATGTAATGACAGCAGTGTATGACCCCAATGCTGTCAGTTGGCAGCTTACCTTTGAAGCTAGCTGGAAGTCAGCTATACCTGATAGTGAGTTCACTTATGTGCACTTTTAAGTACCATTTATGCCATACATTATTAATGAGCTTCATTAATATTCAAGGTTTTGGAATCCCATTTGTGCACAACTGTGTAATTTCTGGAAATGTGGTGCATTAAACAATAGCTTACCATAATAGGAAGGTACTCAGTACAACTACCCAGTAGGTATCAGTAAACAGGACTATTTGTGACATGTGCCCAGTGCAGTACAATAGTCTGATACCATCTTATATACACCAATTTTAAAATGTAATTTGGATACAATTACTGGTCATATTGCTACCTGTGAACTGAGTGCGACATCAGTCAGCAATTTTTAGAAGGCTTTTTTCAATAGAGTTTCTACTTCAAAAGTGAAGATGTTGACCACTAGGAGGCTTCATGTGTCCAGGCCTGAACTGGACAGAGGAGGAGATAATCCTGATGCTCACTGTTTATGCTGGACATGAGCAGAGGATGTAAACATGCCTGAGGAATTTTGGGATGATACGGCTCTGGAATCAGATTGCAAGGGAATACCACCAATGGACAAGGATTTTCCAGACTGGAGTGCAAGTCCATCGTAGCTACAATGACCTGCATCACAGGGACACTGGATCTTCACCACAGGGTCACAGAGGTATAACACCAGCCTGCAGATGCCTACAGTAAGTTTCATAAACCACACCTTAACACCTATATCATAATAGATTCATAGGTAGGTACTAGGCTATCGACCCAAGGGCCTAAGGTAACCCTAACCAACAAGGTTCCCTGGCTTATGCCACCCAAGAAAGTTAATTTCCTGTGCCCCTATCAAGCAGGGCCACAGAAGTGATCCCCGGGGTGCACTTCCCATTTCCCATTCACCCATCAAAATTCCTCCTGAAGAGTGCCAATGAAGAACCTTGCCAGACATAGATGGGTAGCTTGTTCCAGAGTACAGGAAGTCTCTGGGCCAGGAATCCATCCCACCAGCATGTCCCGTTAACTGTGGTGACAAGGTTTAGGTCCCTAGAGCATGTAGCTTGGAGGGACTGGGAACTCTCAAGGTGTAGCATGTCCAACAGCTCTGGGTCTAACATAGCTTTATGTCAGGCAATGATCCCCTCGGAGCAGGCGACATGCCACAGAGTAAAGCCAGAGCTTCCTGAGACAGTCAGTGTAGGCCATCTGTTTGAGGCCAGCAATCCTCCCTGTAAGGCACTTCTGTGGCCCCTCCAGCTGCTGCAGATTTTCTGTGAGGCACATTCCAAAAGGGGCGCTGCACTCCCCAATGGGTCCAATGAGTGCCGAGCAGAGGGGAACAACAACCTCTTTCTTCCTGGAAGAAAACCCTTTTCTGATGAGGTGTGCCACATAGAAGGATTTCCCGACCACTGTGGCGACGCGACTATCAAAGGAAAGACCACCATCCACCTGAGTCCCAAGGTCTTCCATCACACATTCGGCATCAAGTAGACTGCCGTCCATGTGGTAGTTCATGGGTACAAAGTTTTTACCAAAGGGGATGACAATGCACTCCCCGGCATTGAGCCTGAGGTCATGCCTCTGACACCAGGCTTCCGTCTCAGCGAGGCCCTTCTGTAGGATGTCCACATCCTTTGAGGACTCTACTATGGCTCCTAGTTTGCAGCCATCCACAAACTCTGCTAGCTAGAGGCCCCCCGTGTCAGCCTGTACCCCAGAGAAGTAGATACCAAACAGGAGAGGTCCCAGGACTGAACCCTGTGGTACTCCACTTGTCAATGGCCTGAAGTCAGACCTGGAGTCCGCAACCCCCACAGTGTGGGTTCTGTCAGTGAGGCAGTTGGCAACCCATCCCGTGACGTAGGGATCCATACCTAGTTTAGTGAGTTTATCTATAATTCCAGAATGGGGGATGGTATTGAAAGCCCTGGCTAGGCCAAGATAGGCTGTGTGAACCACCCCACCCCCATCCATGGCCCTGGTGACTGCCTCAAAAAAGCCAACCAGGTCCAGAAGGCATGATCTGCCCCCCACAAACCCAAACTAGGAGGGGTCCAGAGCCTGGAGGTTACCAATGTCCCCATCCACGGCCCTGCAGACCAGGCCTGCCAGGCCAATAGGGTGATAGTCCCCCCCCCCCTGTGGAGTGGGACAACTATTGCTGTGTGCCATTCAGTGGACACAAAGCCTGATGTGAGACCATGATTGAACATGGTGCCTAGGAGGGGAGCCAGTTCGCCCTGAAGCTCACGCAAAACGCAGCCTGGGATGTTGTCCGGTCCCATGGATGCAGTGTCCCTGACTTTAGAGTGTGCAGCTTTCACCTGCATAGATGTGATTACAGGGACTCTGCATTCTTCCTGTATAGGATATTGGCCCCTAAGGGGGTGAGAGGGGGGCAAAGCCAACACTGAACCCATCTGCCAGGATGTCGGCAATATCAGTTGGCTCTGCAATTTTCATGCCGTTGTGCTGTAACTCGGAGCAGATCTGGGTGCCTCCATTGAGATTCTCAACATAGCCATAGAATGCCTTATGGTTGCCCTCAGAATCAGTGGCAATTTTGTTTTCGTAGCCAGCCTTGGAGGATCCCATAAGGGATGTCAGCTTCTTACTGAGGCTGACCAGGGAGCTTCTCCACTCATGGGATTTTACTCTCTTTTGCAACAGTTTCTTCCTTCTGTTGTAGAGCCTGTCCATGGCAGGGGACCACCAGACTGGCTTCCCTTCCCCCGAGGATAGCATCTCGGTTCTGTTTGGGATAGCATGATCCATGCACTCGTGTAAGTGCCCATAGAGTGCATTTGTGTAGGATTCAGCAGTTGTAACTGTATTGTCCATCTGCATGGGTGTCATGAAGTTCACCACTTCCGTCTCAAGAAGCATGAAGTCAGCTCTGGAGAAATTTTTTACCATGGCTTCCCTAATGGTGGGTGGGGGTGGGATCTGGACATTGAGGGTGACTAGCTTATGGTCGGATATACCCAACGAAGGGGTGACTTCAGGTGTGGAACACCGGTCACTCATGTTGGTAATGACTAGGTCCAGGATATTGTTGCCCATGGTGGGGGTGTGGATAAGTTGATCCAGGGTAATGAAATCCATGAATTTCAGAAAGCATTGAGTGAAGGATTTGGCACATGAGTAGTTTTCCCACTTAATGGTGGGGTAGTTGAAATCACCCATTATCAGGGTGCTTGGTTGAGCCCTAATCTTGTCCAGTATATCAAAAAAAGAGGAGTGGGAATCCTGGGGCATGGTGAGGGATCTGCAGCAAGCCACAACCTGGATTGCAGCTCTGCCCAGAGTTAGCTGTTCCTGGATAACCCAGGATGCATTATGCCGTGCAACCAGCCTGGAGGTGCGGATATCCTTAACGAATACAGACACAACTCCACCTCTGGCGTTCCGGTCCAGGTTAGATGGTCGAAATGTGTGGCATGAGCTGCAGCCTAGCAATGCAGGGGCACTCTCCAGAGCCCTGAACCAGGTCTCAGTCACTGCACAGATATCGACGCTCTCCACCCTAAGGAGCTCCTCGAGAGAGTGCATCCCGAGATTCAGACTTCTAGCACTGAGTAGCATTACCCTCAGATTTTGCTTGCCTGTTCCTGCTATGGTGGTGAATTTGTCATCTGAATCCTGCCTAATAAAGGCACTAATGGGGCGGCAAGAGCCCTAGTCAGCATCCAGAATCCCAGGGGCAACAGGTGCAGGCAATCTCCAGCAAAGCATCATGGTCCGTCGACCATGTCGTCCCAGGCAGACAGACACCGGATCCCCCCAGAATGACACCAGAAGCCCAGCCAACTGTTGAAGTCAATCTCCCTGTCCTGCAGTATCTTTCTGGGCAATGGCAGGATGCCACTCAGGGCCACACCCACCTGGGCCACAAGATCGGAGAGCTCCCCCATATCTCCTCCCATGCAGTCCAGGGAGGCACACCTCAGGTCATCCACACCAACATGGACAATCACAGATCCTGGCACCTGACAGGCAGTCGACAGCAACCCTCTTCCTGTCCAGCCCGGTGAGTGAGACATCAGCGTGCCTGACCACAGAGCCACCCATGACCAGTGAGTCAGGTACACCGGTTTGCCCCATGGGCTGTGGTTTATTGGCACACCGAGTCTATGGGCCATGTGTCATTTGGGTTGTGTTGGGGGGGTGGAGGTTGCCTGCATTTCGGCCTTGGAGGTCTCCGTTGCCTGAGCAGATCATCATTGAACCTCTGTGAATGTTTTTGTGTTTCTATGTGTGGATTTTGGTGGTGTAGGTTCAGTGGGACTATGTGATGAGTGTGGTGCGGTGCAAGTGTTCACCTTCTCCTGTTGACTGTCAAGTTCAGTCTTGGTTGGAGAGAGCCTTACCTCCAGTTTGGCTAGATAAGTGCATCTCTCACAGGTTGTGGTGATGGGTGGTAGGATGAGAGGGCTGTCCGTGCACATGTGGTAACTGCCACACCGCCCCAAGATGCCCAGACTCACTAGATAGACAGGAGAGAACACTGGTAGCTGACCCTTGGACATGCCTGAATAAAAAAACTACTTTCTTCTAGACAAGTGAGGAAAGTGAGTATAAGAGCTGTTTTTCTCTAAGCAAGTGAGGAAAGTAAGTACAAAAACTGTTTTCCTCTAGGTAAAGGGGAAGGTTGAGTGTTGTAGTAATTTGTAGCTTATTTAGTGCTAACAAGTTCTGAACAAGTGCTGAGCGTGAATAAGCAAATTCAAATGCTAAAACTAAGAATCTGTACCTGGATCTTGTGGTAGATAGGCTACCCAGTGCCCACCACTCCCACCGACAAGCTAGTATTATGTAGCAGTATGTGTTTATTGAAATATTTTAAAGTTGATTTCTTGGGTGTCTGTACTGCTGAGAGTAACGCTAATGTACTTAACATCATACACATACAGCTGTGAATATGTCATAAATATTCTTATTACAAACAGGAACAAGCAGTTATGTCAATTAGCTTAACTGAATAAGCAATGAGTTACACATGACTAATGATCCTCTATGTTTGGGTTCAAAGCCCATTAGCAGTCATTTTATAAATGTTGCTATTTATGTAGTTGACAGTGAACCTAAGCAATGTAAGCCCTGTATTTTCTTAAAGTATACAGTACATCTTTTCTAAATATATAGAATGGCTGTGTTTTACTGATGCCTATAGCATGTTAGCCTCAAATGGCAGTTTGACAAGCATTGCACAGTATATGTCTGTATGTACGAATGCTGAGTAATACAGATATACATTATTAGTCTCTACATTATAAAACAGTTAAACACTGAGACACACTACTGCTATATTATGGAATGCATTGTAATCCCAGCAAGGCATTGTACTGTTTGTCTGCTCAGACTGTTGAGTTTTAGGTCACTGTGAATGTCTTAGGGATACATGTGGTCTGAGTTCCTATTATGGAGTATTTATTTCATTTTGATACTTACTGGAGCAGAAATCTGATGCGCTTGCTCATTCAGATATGCATTATAGCTTTTACATATCTAGTAATCATGTGGCACATTGACACCTATAGCACTTACACCACAGATGCTATGCATTTTTCCATTATCTGCTATATTTTTGAAACATTCCTTAGTAATCCTGTGTGATGGTGTGAGTTTTCTGCCAGCTAGTTTAACCTGTTAATTGTCAAATATGAATGTCTCATGGAGAAATGTGGGTTTGAATCATTGATGTTATTTCTATATTTCATTAATTACTAATTAAGACCAGACATGGCAGATACTAGCTTGTTCAGTTATGCAGCATAGCTGTTTTAAATATCACATACGCAGGAGGTGAATTAACGCCTATAGTGTTTAATTCACAGATGACTACAAATAATCTCTGTTATCTACAACGATTCTGGAAACATCTCAGTTCTATCACTATAGGTTCATAGGTTCATACTAGGCTATCTGCCCAAGGGCATTTATAAGCCTAGCCCATAGTTATGTGGCTTTCACCACCCCTTTAGTTTGAATAAAAACTATGCCTATCATTTTGCTGTGCCTCTGTCAAGCAGTGACACTGAAGTAATCCCTGGGGTATATCTGCAATCTCCCATCCATTGGTCAAGATTCCTCTTGAACAAGGTCAGAGAGGTGCTCTGCCTCACATGTACCGGGATTTTGTTCCACAGCATAGGGAGTCTCTGGGTGATGAATCTGTCCCTCCAGCACGTTCTATTTATAACCGTGTCAAGGTTTAAGTCTCCGCCCTTGTGGTTCTGAGGATCTAGATTTTTGAGGTGAAGCATATTCATCAAATCTGGGTTTGACATGGCCTTATATGTCAGGCACAGGTCACCTCTGAGCAAGCGGTATGAGACTGAATAGAGCTGGAGTTCTTCAGTCGGGCAGCATAAGACATATTTTGAGACCCTTTATCCTTTTGGTGAGGAACTTTTGGGGCCTTTCAAGCTGCAGCAGGTGTCTGGTCAGATACATTCCGAATGGGGCATTGTACTCAATCATAGGTCTAATGAGTGATGAGTACAGGGGGACGATGACCTCCCTTGATCTAGATGTGAATCCCTTCATGATCATGTGGGCGATATAGAAGGTTTTCCTAACTACTTTAGCAACATGAGTGTCAAACGAAAGGCTACTGTCAACCTGGGTCCCCAGATCCCTGATGACTTTTTCTGTGCTCAGTGGATTGCCACCTATATGGTAGCTAGGGGTAACCGTGTTTTTCCTGAAGGGTATGACTATGCATTTTTTGGCGTTTAACTTCAGGCCATGGCTCTGGCACCAGTTATCCGATTCTGTGAGGCCCTTCTGGAGGATATCTGTGTCAGATGTGTTTTCGACTATGGCTTCAGTTTGCAGTCATCTGCAAACTTTGTCAGCCATAACCTCCTGTGTTTGCTTGTACTTCAGAAAAGTAGATGCGAACAAGAGTGGACTCCAGGACTGAGCCCTGTGGGACACCACTTGTGACAGGCTTTGAGTCTGACATGGCTCCAGCAACTCTGACCCTGTGGGTTCTGTCACTTAGCCAGTTTGCAACCCATCTTGTGATGTATGGGTTTACATTCAAGCTGATGAGTTTTTCGATGATACCTGAGTGGGATATTGTGTCGAAGGCCTTTGCCAGGTCGAGGTAAGCTGTATGGACTGTCTTTCCCTCATCAATGGCCTTGGTGACAGTCTCGAAAAAGTCAACCAAGTTTAAGAGGCAGGATCTGCCTTTGACAAAGCCAAACTGGGTTGGATACAAAGTCTGCAAGTTCCCTATGTCTTTATTTATGAGTTCCATTATGATCCTCTCCATGGCTTTGCAGATAAGGCTTGTCAAGCTAATGGGGCGGTAATTTCCAGGGTCTGTGGAGGCACCGCCCTTATGAAGTGGGACCACAGTCGCCGTGCGCCACTCCTTGGAGTAAGTATTCTGAGGTGAGGCTAAGATTAAACAGCTGTCCTAACTGTGGGTTTAATTCCTCATTGAGTTCGTGAAGCACACAGCCGGGGACACCATCCGGTCCCATGGATACTCTGTTTTTGCCTTAGTGAGGCAGTTCTCACCTGTGCGTTGGAGATGTTTGGTGCTCTACAATCCTCTGGAAGAGATATCTCTCCTTTGGGGGGGGAGAAGTTTGCACTGAACCTGTCAGCCAGTATGTTGGCAATGTGTGTAGGTTCAGTAATTTTCACATCATTTTGAACTAATTCTGAGCATATCTGGGAGTTTCCTTCTAGGTTTCTAACATAGCTAAAGAAGGCCTTATGATTCTCTTTAGAGTCCTTGGCGATTTTTCTCTCAAAATTTGCCTTGGATGATTTTATGAGAGCTCTTAGTTTTTTACTTATAATGATCAAAGGTGTCTTACCTTTCAAGGATTTTGCTCTATCTTGTAGTAGCTTCCTCCTTTGTTGTAGAGTTTGTTTATGGCTGGGGTCCACCAGACTGGACGCTTGCCTTTGGTACAGAGAGTCTTAGTTTTGTTTGGGATTGCCTGATCCATGCAGTCCTGTAGGTGCTGGTAGAAGGCATTTGTAAGTGATTCAGCAGTTTGAGTAATGTTTACCACTGGCTCACGGGCCTTAAAGGAGACCACACTAGTTTTTTAGAAGTGTGAAATCGGCTTTGAGAAGTTTTTCACTGTGGTCTTTTGTTTCAGGTGGGCTGGCTGAGGACCTCCAACCAGATTGGTTTATGATCTGATCTCACCAGTGAGGGGTATACTTCGGTGTTGAATATTTTGATCCCATGTTCATGATGATGAGATCAAGTATGTTTTCTCCTCTTGTGGGGATGGTGACTAGTTGTTCCATGGCATTTGAGTTTATGAACTCCAGGAATCTTTGGGTTAGAGTGTTCGGGCTTGAGTAGTGTTCCCAGTCTATATTAGGGTAGTTGAAGTCACCTAGTATGATGGTGTTTGGAGATACATTTATCCTCCAATGTTTTCAGGAAGGCCATGTGAGGTTCCTGAGTTTGAGAGGGTGGCCTGTAACATGCTACAAATTGCAGAGCAGTCTTGCCTATGGTTAATTGCACCTGGATGGTCTCAGATGCATGCGTTGCCACCAACCTTGAGGTGTGGGTGTCCTTTATGAATATGGACACCCCTCCTTTCTTGGTGTTGTCCGGATTTTGGGGCAGAATGCATGATATGAGGTGAAACCTGTTAGTGCTGGGGTGCTCTCAGGAGCCTTGAACCAGGTTTCTGTCACAGCACAGACATCGATGTTCTCCATATTGAGAAGGGCCTCGAGTGCTTGCATCTTGAGATTGAGACTTCTGGCATTGAGCAGCATTACCCTTAGTTTTTTTCCTTTTTGGTGTTCTAGGGTGGTAGGTTTAGAATTTGAGCCTTGCCTAAAAAAGGCACTATTGGGGTGGCAAGAGCTTTTGCCAGATCCGGAAGCCCAGGAATTTGACAGGTGCAAGCCGTCCCTTGCGGAAGCAAGTGCCGTGGCTTGTCCAGCATGTCATCCCAGGCAGACAGACATTGGATCCCCTTTGAATTACACCAGAATTCTAAGCCAATTATTAAAGCTGATCATCTTATCACTGTATTGTGGCATCATTCTAGGTGAAGGTAGGATACTGCTCCAAGGTCAGGGTCATACCTGCCTGGGCCTACATAATCAGAGAGCTCCCTCGATGTCCCTTTTCATGTAGTCCAAGGAGGGTACCGCCTCAGGTCGTTGACACCAGCGCGTGGACAATGACTGAGCCATACTTAATACCTGCTGTTGAGAGACCTGAGTGCTCATGCGTTATGTGGCGGATTCTAAGCCCGACAGGCAGCTTACTGTGACCTTCTCTTTACTCAGTCTGGTGAGCGGGACGCCAGTGTGTCTGACTATAGAATCACCAATGTACAAGTGTGTCTGGCATTTTGTTTGGCCTATTAAGGGCTGTGGTGACTTGTTTGACACTCTGACTGTGTGGTCTATGTGTTGCATGTGTTGGGTCGTGAGGTGGGTAGTTGTTTCTGGTGTCTGCTTTGGTGGCTCTCTGCTGTTTTGGTAAATTTTTGATCAGAGCCTCTCGAGGTATGTCTTTGTGCTGCGAGTATGTGTATGATTTGAAGTTGTGATGGGTACCCATGTGTGACTGGGTATGTATTGTGTGGATCCACAACCAGGGCCGTCATGTTTGGTAAACCCAAGATTCATAAGAATCTTGGTGACCCACCTATGAGGGCTCTTGTTGATGGAAGGTCCTCTATCTCATACCCTACGGCTAAGTACATTGACTTTTTGCTAAACAAATACTTACAATACATTCCAAGCATATGTAAGGACTCATGGAGCTTTTTAGGAAGTATTAATAACATTTCCTTTGACAGTGGGTACAATTTCTTAACAGTCGACGTTGTCGACTTATATACTTCAATACCACACTTGGAAGCTATAGAATGGTTGGAATTGTTACTAACTGAATTAAATGCACCAAAAGAGGAGATCAATAATATAACTGAACTCTTAGATATAGTTCTATCCTCTAATTTCTTTGTTTTTGGAAGGGACCTTTTTATCCAGAAACAAGGAGTCGCTATGGGCTCTCCATGCGGTGCCATAGTGGCGAACCTGTTTATGGCGTATTGGGAGAGGAAATTTGTTCTGAATCACCCATTATGGAAGGATAGTATACGCCATTATACTAGATACCTTGACGATATCTTCATTTTGTTCAAGGGCAATGAAGATGAGGTATGTCTCTTGGTAGATTATTTCAATGGTACAACAGATTTCCTCAGGTTCACGTCTAAGTTTGATACCATTGAAATGGACTACTTGGACGTGAAACTGAGGAAGGACCCTGTGAACCACAGATTTACCTCATCCATCTTTCGTAAGGACACATACATTAACTCATTCCTCCACTACACAAGTGCCCACCCATATAAGTTAAAGAAAGGAATTGTTAAAGGTCAACTCGTGAGGGCGGTCAGGATGTGCAGTGAATTAAAAGGTTTTGAGGAAGAATGTATTTTATTGAACAGTTTCTTCCTGGATAGAGGTTATCCTACCTCTTTGATTGAGGAGATGACACTGGAAATCTCCAATAAGAGACTTAATGGAACAATTTGCCCTTTAATATCTAGTGACCGTAATGAGATTTCCATTGAAGAAGGGGCTACAACTAGTTTGATAGAAACAGGTCTTAGCCCTGGCACTGCGACAGAGGAACCTAGGTGTGACTTCTCCTTGTCTTTCTCCACTATTTATAATTTGAATTCTAAAGAATTATCAGATATTATCGTGAAGAATTGGTACTTTATTACTAACAATTCTTTTCTTGTGGAGAAACTAGGTAATAGACCTAAAGTTACATTTAGGAGAGGCAGTAACATTAAAGAGCTGTTACAAACCAACGCACCAAACTATAGCCTTCAAAAAACCAAAGGGTGCTTCACTTGTGGGTCCTGTAACTGGTGCCATGTTGTGAAATCTGGTAGTTCTTTTAGTATAGGACAACAAAGATTTTGGATCAATCACAAAATAAATTGTGACACAAAATCAGTTGTTTATGTGGCTCTCTGTGTTTGCTGTCCGGCATTTTATGTCGGAAAGACTGACAGAAAATTCAGAGAGCGCATATATCAACATATATATGCCATCAGAAATAACAAAACTGAAAATGCTCTTGCCAAACATGTTGAAATTAATCAAGGACATAGTTTTGTTTTCATGGGCATTGACTGTAAACAAAGATCTATTAGGGGAGGACCAACCTCCTTGTTGTTAGAAATTTTAGAATTACATTGGCAACTTAAACTGGATGCCTTTAACATGCCAGGTTTAAACGAAACTTGTAATATAGCCCCTGTGCTAAAACATAAGGCTTATCTACGTTGATGAACTTGCTCCGCATTAAGAAATTAGTTATGACAGGTTTTGGTTAGTATATTTAACCTGTGTATACTTGATTATATACTTTCAGTTACACTTGTTGTTCAGTCCTTTTGTATGTTGTTTTAAAATGGGGCTTGCTTATGGCAATGGATGTGCATTTTTTACAGGGTTTTCTTGTTGACGCATGGATGTGATGCATCTCTGTTACTAACTGTTTTAAAGAATTTTTTGGTGCAACCATTAGAGTATATTTGGAAAATTACTTAAAGAAAAAACTGTTTGCACCTTGACAGTTGGCTATATTTGATGGTAAAAAACTGTTTGCAATTTTTAAGGAAGTGATGTTTTTAACAATGTCAGCTGATTTTAACTAGGCTGCCTACAGTATATAAACTGTTTGGCGCCTTTTCTGTGTTTTAGCCTCTGAGGAAGCTACTTGTATGTCGTAGCGAAAACGCTATTTATTTTGTGTTTTAATAAAATTGCGTTAAGGCATTTGGACGCTTTTGACTAGACAGCACTCTTTTCTGTTTTTCCAAAATATATATATTCTTATTACAAACAGGAACAAGCAGTTATGTCAATTAGCTTAACTGAATAAGCAATGAGTTACACATGACCGATGATCCTCTATGTTTGAGTTCAAAGCCCATTAGCAGTCATTTTATAAATGTTGCTACTTATGTAGTTGACAGTGAACCTAAGCAATGTAAGCCCTGTATTTTCTTAAAGTATACAGTACATCTTTTCTAAATATATAGAATGGCTGTGTTTTACTGACGCCTATAGCATGTTAGCCTCAAATGGCAGTTTGACAAGCATTGCACAGTATATGTCTGTATGTACGAATGCTGAGTAATACAGATATACATTATTAGTCTCTACATTATAAAACAGTTAAACACTGAGACACACTACTGCTATATTATGGAATGCATTGTAATCCCAGCAAGGCATTGTACTGTTTGTCAGCTCAGACTGAGTTCTAGGTCAGTGTGAATGTCTTAGGGATACATGTGGTTTCAGTTCCTATTATGGAGTATTTATTTCATTTTGATACTTACTGGAGCAGAAATCTGATGCGCTTGCTCATTCAGATATGCATTATAGCTTTTACATATCTAGTAATCATGTGGCACATTGACACCTATAGCACTTACACCACAGATGCTATGCATTTTTCCATTATCTGCTATATTTTTGAAACATTCCTTAGTAATCCTGTGTGATGGTGTGACTTTTCTGCCAGCTAGTTTAACCTGTTAATTGTCAAATATGAATGTCTCAGGGAGAAATGTGGGTTTGAATCATTGATGTTATTTCTATATTTCATTAATTACTAATTAAGACCAGACATGGCAGATACTAGCTTGTTCAGTTATGCAGCATAGCTGTTTTAAACATCACATACGCAGGAGGTGAATTAACGCCTATAGTGTTTAATTCACAGATGACTACAAATAATCTCTGTTATCTACAACGATTCTGGAAACATCTCAGTTCTATCACTATAGCTGCATGTGTATTTCATTGCCAGTGCATATATATATCTTAGCCGTGCAGCCCTGTTAGCACAAAGTATTCAGTTGTATTTTAATATTGACTGATCCCCTACATAAGGTGACATATGCTCCAATAGTGATATATGTTTGTATATCTAGATATGGCTCTCAAGTGCATATGCAAGTTCTATTGCACTGCCTGAGACTGTGAACTCTGTACAGTTACAGCTTTCATTTAGTGTTGTGAGCAGCATGATGACATGTGGTTAGGATTGTATGGTGTTCTACGTCACATGCGCAGCAAATGTTAAAAGCTGGCCTTTTACTTCAATGGTACTGATCCATGTTATTGAAACTTCTCTGCCTAGTAATACAGTTCACTTGTTTAAGCTACATAAATCCATACTATCACAGCCAAAATGGGTTAGTTAGGAAGGTAGGTGTCAGGGTTGGAGTGCAAAGTTAGATGAGAGTTATAGGTTCAAACGTGTACATCTTGTTGGTATACATTGCTCCTCAACTGTGAAACGATTTCAATGTGTAAATTGTGAGCTTGGATGTCATGTCAAGGCTCCAGAACATGTGATGTTCAGTATTCTTAACTGTTAATTTTTTAATAACAGCCAATGTGTAATCAACTGACAGAATCCTTTTGTATCATTCAACTTTATTTTCTTTACTTTTTGCAGGTGATGAAGACAGAAGAAGGAAAGAGATACGTGTTCTAACTGTAAACATTAATTTCCTCAGAAGCAACATTGTTAAACAGCTGCTTTTGCTTGAGGAATCATGCAGATTAACAATAATGGTAGACTACCTATAATGCATCTGCAAGGTTAACTGCAATAATCACCGATTTCATGTGAATAACGTTACACATCTTGCAAAACTCCACTTTTGAAGTATAAGCAGGGTATGTCGGAGAAACCAATTTTTTTTTTAAGTGCAACCTAAATGATAAACATCTGTGTAACGGTCACAGTGCTTTTACCTAGAATGTTTGATATTTACCCAGTATTACTGCTACACAGGTTAAGACAGCACTGTCCAAGGCCAATAATACAGCTTCTATTGGACCTGGCAATATCCCTGGCTGTGTTCTACATAAACTACAGAGTGAACTGGCACCTCACCTTTTGTGCCCTGTTCAATCACAGCTTCACCTCTGGCTTTGTCCCTACTGAATGGCACACTGCTACAGTCATCCCTTTCCACAAAGGAGGAGTGACTACAGACCCCTGACATTATCGCTCAGTTAGCCTGACGAGTCTGTTATGCAAAGCTATGGAATGCATCATCATGGACCTAATAAACAAGGATATAGGGAATCTCCAAACTCTGGATCCTACACAGTTTGGTTTTGTGAAGGGTAGATCATGTCTGGTCAACTTGGTCGTTTTCTTTGAGTCAGTCACCAGAGATGTGGATGAAGGCAACATGGTTCATACAGCCTACCTTGATCTGGCCAAGGCCTTTGATACCATTCCCTACTCAGGAATCATAGAAAAACTCAATAAGCTAGGCATTAACTCCTATATCACTAGGTGGGTTGCAAATTGGCTCACAGATAGAACCCACAGTGTGAAAGTAGCTGACCAGACACGATTGGAGTCCCACAGGGTTTGGTCCTGGGTCCTCTCCTGTTTGGTATCTACTTCTCTGAAGTCAAGGCCAACATGAAGGGACACTGGCTGAAGTTCACAGTCAATTGCTAGTTGAAAGCTATTATTAACTCCCCAAGTGATGTTGACATCCTACAGAAAGGCCTTAATGACACCAACCACTGGTGTCTGACCCATGTGTCATCATCCCATTAGGAAAAACCCAGTTCCGTTGAATTACCACACTGATGGTAGTTCACTGAACACAGTAGGTGTTATAAGAGATCTGGGAACACAGGTTGACAACAACCTCTCTTTTGACCCCCATGTTGCCACTGTGGTCAGAAAGTCCTTCTGTGTGGCACATCTAATTACGAAGGGTTTTGCATGCAGGAAGAAAGAGGCCATTGTCTCCCTCTACTCTTCCCTTATTAGGCCAATCATTGAGTACAATGCCCCATTTGGCATGTACCTCACTAGACAACTACTTTTGTTTGGCATTGCACTTGTTTGTTTGCCTTCCATATGCATGGTTAGAGGTTCTAGTCTATTCTCCACTTGTCTTCAGCTAGATTTTCCTGGCTGGATATGCTCATCCATGCTGTAGCTTGGCTTGCACTTGCATTGCTGACACATTATACTGGAATCAATATCCACTGTGTACCACAATCACCATTTATTTCACTACAGTCCATTTCTACCAGCAGACATACTGCCTCAGGTATGACTGACACATAGTTCACAATATCTCAGCACTACATAATGCATAGGGACATCTCTATTTCTGCATTGCACTATGGCTGGTATGCAACCCTGCTCTGTCTGTTGATGTTTCTTTGCCCATGTTGTTCAACATATTGTCTGTGTAATTTACCTCACTTTGTTCTTCCATGTATTGTGATATTTGTCATATGTTTACCCATACTGCTTTTCCCCTCCTTCTCCTCCAACTCTTTCCTGTCTTACATTTCTTCCATTCTCAAAAAAATAAAAAAAAAGTTTTATTCCCACAAAAAATACGCATGCCCCTCTGACTATCCCTTAAATTGTCCTATTTTTGCCATTGTGGGTCCTCTTCTTCACCCTTATCTGCTTTTCTATTTTCATTTTTCCCTGGGTGTGTGCATTGCTTGTGCTCCCCACACAGATCCCACACTCATTGTTAACTACTGTTAGCCATGGAGAAGTGGCCATGATTCAATTGCTCTTCACTTTAAATTATTTTTTAAGTGGAAATTTGCAAATTTCATTGGATTCTGTGTGATATACATATATTAGGATTATGAAAAAATCCATAATTGTTTGTGAATATTATTCACTTGAATGTTGTTGCATGACATTTTCAGTTGGTGGACAGATTGCTGCAGATTTGTCATCCTTTATTGATTTCAAGTTATTTGCATTGAGGTTGTATTATTTCAATTGATGGACACTGATACCAGTTTTTGAATCTCTTTTCTGGTCCTATACAGAGCTGCTATGCATGTTTGTAAGCATGCCAGCCTTGCCTGATATATCTGGAAGCAGCACATGATTTAGGTATGTTGCTTATTTCCAAACCAGCAACTTAAAAAAAAAATCAATGTGTAGAGCTTGCTTAAAAAGAGGGGTATAGCTTAGGAGAGTCGTAGATTCTGTAGGGTGAGAGAGGTAAGACTTGGTCCCGAACCATGTCCCAAACTGAGCTCAACAGTTGCTAAGGGTGGCCCTGATAGTGGCAAAGGTCTCTATAAGATATGTAGAATTTAAGATATCTTTGCTGTGTGGCATAAAACTACAGATTAACAGGATGTCATTTTGTCAGCATTTTGCAGTAAAGGTGTAACCATTATGAGCCAAGTATGCAGGTACATACACATACTCACACATATAGCTAGACAGAAAGATAGATGACTAGGTATGCATACAGATATATATTTGTGATTTATCATTAATGTATAAGTGTTAATTTATTATAGAGGAAAAGAGATATCGTAATTGTTGTTAGTAAGTCTAGAAATATACATTATAATGCATGTTAGATCATTTGTTGTGTACTACAGCAAAATATAATTCAATGTAAAGGTTGTAATATTGTGTCATAGTAGGGGCAGTGTTGTTTCCATCACTGTGTTATCTTTCTACACAAATGCAGCATCCAAAAACATCATGTTTATGACCATTTCTACTTCCCTTCCCTCTCGCCCTCTCTGTCTCTCTCTAGTTAACTGCCTGTTGATTTAAAGGATATATGATATTTAGAACAGTTCTTATACAACTGGTCTTTGACAGATAGTGTTGCAATGACTGGGTCACTGATAGATTACAGAGAGGCTGTAAGATCTATTTCAGTTCAGTGTTGACTATCTTTAGGACAAGTAACTTAAAGTCAGAAGAATAATGGTACACTGAAAGAAGGAACTGTGCACATTAAACCTGGGAAGCATTATTCCAGTGCTACTACACACCTTAAGTAATGATGCAAAAATAAGTAAGCATTATTCCAGTGCTACTACACACCTTAAGTAATGATGCAAAAATAAGTAATGGTACACTGAAAGAAGGAACTGTGCACATTAAACCTGGGAAGCATTATTCCAGTGCTACTACACACCTTAAGTAATGATGCAAAAATAAGAAGCAAGAAGAAGCTGTTCTAGCTTCACTTTTCTCCCAAAGAATAACCCCGATATTGGTAACAGATGCATTGGGAATGACATGCCTATCGACTGACTTATCCTGTTTTCATTCAGGACTAGCTGGGGGCCTTAACTACTTACTGTAACTGTGAAATGGAGAATAGTTACACTTTTGATTGCAAAAAGAAGTCAGGTGGAACTTGGCTGTCAGGGAGCACATTATATTGAACAAAAAGTCTTAGCTGGAGTAGTTAAATATCAGTAGACAAAAGTTCAACAGCAATACCTAATTTATAAATTTAGCTGGGGGTATTGTTTTTTTTTGAAGAAAAAAAGTAGGATTTAGCACTCTCCTTTGTTACAAGAAATTGCCTTTGTGTTCTGAACATAGGTCTCAACCTCTTAACAGCCCAATGTGGAACACAGACCCTAGCAATGTGTGACAAACGGTCAAAATGTTTAACACCCTATTTTGGCACTGCAGGAAAATGCACCACTTCCAAGGGGCCTCAGTGAAGTGGGCTTTCTGCCAGAAGTATTAAGTTAGAAAATTCCTGTACATTTGTGATGAGTGTAATTTATTTGAAAAGTTACAAGAACAAGTTTGCATCAATCTAAATTTTCTTCACAATAGTGCATGTCTCCTCATTCAGTCTGTGTCATGTCCCTCGTATCCACAATAAGTGCAAACCTTCAAGCAAATCCTCTTCAGCTCAGGAAACAAACACTGTCCAGCATACAACACAGAGAAAACCCTGTCTTAATGGAAAAAAAAAAAAAAACAGAAAAGAAGAGAAAGATGCAAGAGCTTGTAACTCTAAGACCCTTCCAGTAGAAGTCAAAGCCTCTAACAAAACTGCCTTCCATGTACAGAATGTTAACAAAGTAGAAGAGGCAGTTTTCAAGGGGGAGAGACAGAGGTAACTTTTCCACTACATAATTCAGGTTTCATTGAGAAGGAATAGATTTTCTTGGAGTAAATGTTTTCATAGAATTACTTAGGAAATAATTGTTGTCCTAAAATTTTAGGACATTTGCCATTTTTCATTTTCCATGTGTCTTCTCACTGCCCAAAGAGGGATTGTCCTGCATAAGGAGGAACCGGTGGTAAACCTAAGCATTCCCCTACACTATACTGAACAAAAGAAAATAACATTTGATCAGAGTCTCTTCTTCACTACTCATAGAGAAACTTAGGTCAGTAAAGTTAATTTATTGCAAACAATATCTCATTGCTAAATAGGCTAGACAGGCCACAGCAATCAACATACTGATTCACAAAAGGCAACAGCAATCAACATACTGATTCACAGAACTGAATATGGACTGTCTAAAATAACTCTGCTACCACCAAATATATATATATATATATATATATATATAGATATATACACACACACACATATATATACATATATATATATATATATATATATATATATAGGTACTTTCCATTAAACTCCTACCACGCGATTTTGCTGCCAGATCGGTGTGTTTCGCCTTATTGCTCAGCAAGCTGTGCAGACCCTTTTTATGTAGTGTCTACAAATACACTGGCTACCATCATGTGTGAATTACTAATGCATGCCTACGTCATTCAGTGTTGACATATGCATGCTGTGTTGTTTCTCTTGACTTCGTCATTTACTGTAGGGGTCAGGGTTTTAACATTAAGGCCGTTGTGTTTGTGTATACCATTTACCATCTGTCCTCCTTGCAAGGGGTGATGAAATGTCAAGATGGTTGCTGTAAAGTTTTTTTTTTTTTCGTCAGAAAAAAATAGCCACTGCAGTTACACTTCTATGATGACACTTCTGTAATTCACACACTCCATGTGCTATTATTGCATTAAAGAACTCTGCCAAGCACCTTTCTGTTCTTAACTGTTCACATATCTTTCAAAGCATGTCATCATGAGTGCATGTTCATGTTTGTATTTTACATTGGAGTTTTACAGATGTATCAGGATATAGCAATGAAAATATTTCTTTTGGCAGCATACAACATTCTTCCATCAGTAGTCTGCATATTCAAAAGACAAGAGTATGTAAAATTAAGGCAGGTAGACTTCTGTTGCAAACACCATACAAAACTGAAAAAAAAAGCAAGTGAATTGCTGCAAAACCAAAAGACACTACTATCAGGTCAGACAAAGTATACATAAATATAATACTGGTGGGCATGTACTCTGTCCAATATGCACGTCTGTGTAAACTAAAGGTGAAACATGCCGATCTGGCAGTGAAACTGTGTGGTAGGGTTTTAACGGAAAAGTATTGTGCATATATATATATATATATATATATATATATATATATATATATATATACACACATATAAACCCTTATTCAACCCAATGAAAACAAAAGTCATCAATTACTTTTTAATAATAGAGAACACCAGTGCGCTAACTTGATTTTGTTAAAAATATTTATTTTCAAATTACTAAATGAGAGTTACTGCTCACCTCTAAAAAGCATACTATCAGACTAGAGTACTAACCATTCAGAAACCAAGTTAGGCTGCAATTGGTAGGCCACGTTTCATATTATTCACTAGTGAAAAATCCTTCATAAAAGTTACCTGAACACTGATTGTAATAATATTGTTGTATTACAGTGGTGCAAAAAACACTAGTAGCATGTGATTGGCAGCATTATGTGTCTCTTCATTGGCTCCCTTTGCCTCAGGTGCAGTTACCCTATTTGGCTTGTATACTGTCATGCTGATTGGCTGTAATTGTGGTATATGAGCCAATCAAAAATTGCAAAGTGGAACCACTTCTGTTCAAAGAGGAACAGCAGAACAGTGGGTTAAATAAACCTAAAATGCGAAGTGTTCTGCACAATCCGGAGAACTTGGCTGCTCAGGTTATGAATAAATATGCCATTCATTTGCAGCAAATAGTTTTGGAAAAGGAGACTAGTTATTATTCTGAAGTGAAATTATCAAGTGCTGGATTACAATTATCTTGGGCAGCAGATTTTGTTAAACAAAAAACATCTTTATTAAATTATCACATATGTCATAGGCAATCTTACATTTATATAAACGAAAACAAACCATCCTGACACAATTGTAGTTGCAAACATTATACATCACTTAGAATTTATCCAGTCATTGTCAGTCAAATATTACAAAGTTCATACAAATCTTGCCTTCTTTTAAAACTTGTTCTTCCTCTGCATGTATTGTTTCCACAATTCCCATTTTTTCTATGTAATTTGCTCCTACCCTTTTCTAAAGATCCGAATTCCAGTTATCTTATCTCTGTTACTATATTCATTACTTCTAGTAAAGTTAGTTTAGAATTTGATTTCCATTTTCTAGTAACTGCTTTTTTAGCAGTCTCATAATTAGACTTAGCAAGGCCTTACTATGTCTAGGTAATTCCAATTCTGTATCATAGCTCAAAAAAATAATTTCCTTAGTTACACCAATTTGCTCACCCAGTATCTCTGAAAAAAGCAGTCTGCAGGGAATCTTGATAGTCTGTCAACTCATTAAACTCCCAGAAAATGTATTCCCGGTTACCTCTTTCTTTTCTATCACACCTTCAACATTTGCTGTCTACCTGAGGAAAAATTCTTTGGACTCTACTTGGGGTATAAAAATACCTATATAAACACTTTCAAGCAAATATCATAAATCTTCTAGATTTTGTTGCATATTTAGGAAACATACATATATCCCCCCATTGTTTCTTTGTGAATTGTTTTCCAATCTCTCTTCCCAAGCCTTTCTTACCTCCTGTGATTGATTCTTATAGTTATCTTGCAGTATTTTATATGCTCTAATAATTATTATTTTTTAACAGCAGCTTCTGTTTTAGATTCTACTAAACATTCTACCAGTGCTGGTCTTTTGTTTAGGATCACCCCCCATTTATTTCTCTTTGCCTATACTCTGATATCAATCCGTAATAGGGAAGACAATCTCTAAGCTGCAGTCCGAATAAATTATTGGCGTCTTCCCATTCTATTACTTTTCCCTCTCTAGTTACTTACTCCCAGTACCTTGGTTCCTTTGCCAGTTTTCTCCAATAAATTCCAGCCCTCTCTTGCCTATTGTCTGTATCCCTAATTGCAGTCATCCCTGTCGGCAGAATCTCCTTTCTCAATTCCCATGCTGGCTTAGTTCTTAGAATACTTTCTCCTACTTTATGACTATAATATTCTGTATGATTATTATTATTCTCCTTAAAGGTCTGCATCCAAAATCCCAGTCTCTCCTTGTTTCTTGAGCTTCCACCCTTGTGTCATCATCATCATCCCTTTCCACTTTAAATTATAACTTTCTGTTTGTGCTATATATAGGAGCCTTAACTGTGTCAATCTGAAATACCCTTTCAAATCAGGTAATCCCAATTCAACCAATCCACTCTGTTCTACTGGAAGAATCAACTTATTTCACTTGACTCTTGCCATCTTCCCTTCCAGATAAAGTCCTTTAGCTCATTTTTAATTGCTATACACAACTTCTCCTCTGGTTAATAAAAATATGCCTGACCTACGTATAAGACTAAAGGAACTAAAACATTTTAACTGCTTGTATCTTACAATCAATATTCATATAACAGAGGTTCCAATTGAGCAGATGCTAGTATAATCAGGCAGTGTATCAAATAAGAAATATTTTCATGTAATCTAGAACAGTTAGATGTTTCACATCCACAGGTTGCTTTGTCAGTATTAAAGAGAAACTAACACAGATTGCACTTTGTCAGACCACAAGAATTACAGAACCTTTCCAAAGAATGTCAGTTACTCATATCTTTTTTTTTTCAATATTTCCATTGCTGCATGGATCTTCAAACAGAAGGACCACAACAGGTCATCTCATGAGCAGATGAGATACATGTTCAGATTCCAGTATTAGCTATTAATTGTAACAAATCCATACAGACCATTAATTAGTCTAATGTTACAACAGCGCCAGAATGTTTGATTTCATTTATTTGTGAACAACAAATAATTACTTAAAAATGTGGTGATGATTTGTAGTTTGGATTTTAAAGGAAAGGAATTGCCATAGTTAAATGATAATGATTTATCAACTGTATTTCCTAACACAGTGCCTTCAAATTATTTCATGCTTCTTACACATGTCTTTCCAGATTTTCTCACTGGACCATGTCAAATCAGTAATTAATTTCAAATAAATTAATCAGTACTCTATCAACATGACATCCGCCCATAATCAAGATGACAGCTTACTTTAGTAAATAATTCTAGAAGCTCACTTACTCATAATTCAACATGGAATAGAAGAGGAAATAATTGAAAATAATACAGACACAGATGCCAAACAAGTTATATTAGGCAAGACATTACACAGATCACGTCAATGAGTTTCTGGCATTTCCACCAAAACTGTATATTGCACCTCTTCAACCATCATTTTACTTACAGCTAGAATTTTTGCCAAGCGCAATTTAAAGAGGCATTCAACATAGCTATCAACATTCCATTTATTCTTGCTCTGGAAATTCCTCAAAGGTACATACCCTCTTCCCAGCGTTTATTTCAGTCACTTCTTCTGAGCAGTGCTGCCCCTGTTACTCTAAAAGGCTTACCCTCCTTCAGGACAGGTACACTGGCCTCAAGGATAGGAAATGTAATCAGCTGTTTGAATATATAGCCCATAAGAAAAAGAATAGTCATAAAATTTGTAATGGTACCGTGAAATACGTCCAAGAATTCTTACGCTCAGCCTGAATTTTACCAAAGCAACACCATCAAACTTGATATAACCACAATCACTGCTGTTCAATAAAAAGATGAGCTAGTACTTACATTCTATGTACTCTAAAGGTTCATGCAAGCTATAGACTCCATGTAGAAGCCATCCAGAAACTGGCAGTCATGTGCTTGCTCTACATTTAGACTATAAAGGAAAACAAGACACAGAGTGCAGGTTATAGCAATTTCATTTGAAGTTCTTCACTTGTGCATCATTCAAGATAAGCTTCTGTTTTCAGGTACCCATCAGCACTAACACCAATCACTAATAAAAAAGAGCTAGAATACAATGCAAACCTCATCATAAGGGAAATAAAAAGAGCAAGACTGCCTGAGAGACAGATGGACAGACAAACAGAGATCAACATAGAAGAGTAAGGTGTTGCAGCCTCAGTTATGGAGGGTTACTGGCACAACTGCACTGTATCACAAAATGTATGTCTTTCAATATGTAATAATAACTTGTAAAAGGAGTAACAAGCTATATGCCCAAAAAAATGATACAAGGAATAATATGATTAGAGGAAGGTGAATTAAGTATATTACCCAAAAAAGTAAGGTGAATACCACTGTCAAAGACATTTACCATCATTTTCAATAGAAGATAAACTCCAGATATTTAAAAATGCCACCCTTACTACAGGACTGAGAGTATCCTCTATAAAAAGGTCTTGTCCTCTCAGACTTAAACTGAAGGAAACATGTTTTCTGAAAGAATTCTATAAAGAGAAGGCAAATTGATACCCTGTCATCCAGGGTCAGCATAATCAGATCTGATATAAAGGAAGGTCCATAATGTCTCCTTCATCTTATACTTAATGAATGACTGAGCTCAAGCATAGTCATAGCAAAGACTAGAAGACTATAATGCCTAGTAGTCATACTGTCCAGGTGAGGCTGTTCCTTGTGCCATTTTTTTTGTCTAACCATACCAAAACTGTACAACAGACTTAAGGGAACAATATGCAGTATGATGAACAAACTTAGGAACACAGGCAGACATTTCTTTGACTTACTTAGCAGGAGTCTTAAAGCAAAGTAGAAGATTATTGTGTGACACTATTGAGACAGTTCCATAAAAAAGCCTCAACTTTAAAATTTGTACATTCAAGGTCCTTCCAAAACTACACCTACGTTACCACATCCAAAGAAGCAAATGGATGAACCACAGCCTTCCTGTCAGGGAAAGCCTCAATCCAGACTGCATTGTTTTACTGAAACTAGAAGGGACAACCTTTAGGTATTTATTTTTATTTACTTATTTTCATTCATTTACTGGAAGAGTTGAACTCAGTAGAAAGCCCATTTTCAGCACAGGCTAAAGGAGAAAAACTTGACAGGGATACACACACCTACACACACAAAAAAGTTAGAAACTACAAAACCTCACACATTTAAGAAATTATATAATTAAAGTATAAAAAGTGCAATATTTAATACAGTAAAATTGTGAAAAAAGATTCTTGTAAATGCAAATCTCCAGGAAACGGTATTACAACTTAGAACATATTAATGGAAAAACAACCCTGGAGGTTCAATAAACTCCATGTAGGCTTTGAGCCAAGCCTACATAGAGTTTACATGTTTGCATTATGAGCAGCAGCACTAATTACATATGCATGCTGCACACCATGTTTAAATGTAAACAAGCTTGGTTTCATGACCAGCAACACTGTTGTAGGCCCGAAAACCATGTATACAAACACGGGCACCAGCAGTCATGTAAACCTGTTTACCTATGCACAAACTATGTCTGCAGGATTGTGTGGAATGCCACAATGATTACCAGGGCTATTAATAAAGCAATGTGTATAGTTCCAACAAATTACATAACAGTGTATACAGAGCAGAGTATTGTGGAAACCTGTTTCAGGTATACTGATTAAAAGTTGTATAGATGATCAGTAAGGTTGCATAGACTGCATTTATAAATAAATAGTCAAGGGAAGTGTATATATTGAGGTTGCATAGACTGCATTGATAAATAAATAGTCAAGGGAACTGTATATATTGAAAAGGAGTTCACAGATGAATTGTAATGAACACAGGGGAACAGCACAGGTGAAAAATGATAATGTACAGTAGATGAGAGCATGTCAATGAAGACAGTTGTAGCAGGAATGCTAATCACATATCGACATGAGACAGTACGGACTGCACAGTTATTTTATATGACTGTCCCACAAGGTAACATATCACTGGAGTGGATACCCTGTGATATAAGCATCCTGACAAGAGCCATTGATAGGACAAATATCAGGGATGGTATATACAATAGGGAATACATTCATATTGTGGAGCTGTGCAAAATGAGTTTCCTGAATGTGAGTATTGTCAGCATCAGTCTCATCCAATTGAGACACATAGTAACAGGCCCATGAACAACAGCAGACAGAAGCATGCACAGTCATGGATAATAGCAGAATAATACCACCAGTACTCCCATGTCTTCATCATAACATTTGTGAATGTACGTGATCATAGATGGTTCTGCAAGGACACACTTGTACAACTCTTATGAGCCCTCAGCAATCTCTGAGGGGAATCAAGCACACCTTCCTTTTAATTTAACAGTTGCTGGAGGTGTTCAGGGAAACACTCTTACATCTCTAGGAGATTGAACAAGCAATCCCAGATAACTGACAGGTGTGTATATCTCTTGGTCTACAGATAGGGGTATATTGTCTACATGGTAACTATCCTGTGTATTTGCAGTCATAATGGAGCTAATTCCCCCTACCAGTTTCCTTCATCTAACATGCCCCCATGGCTGTGGCACCAATCCTATGTTGTGATGATACCAGTATCACACTTGGATTCAAGGAATGCCCACCATTTGCACTCCTCCACAAAGCTGGTTGGGCAAACGGATATGTACATCTGTTTTCATGCCTAAGACATAACTAATGGATTGGAAAGGACTGGAAAGGACCTATCTCAAAGCCTTGAGATATGGACCTGGTCACTGAACTCTAGGTAGAGATGGTCTCACAAACTACAACATCTTTATCTGTCACATATGTATTACAGTTGTCTACCCACTTGGTGATGTAGGTGTTTATGGCCACTTGTGTCAATTTCTGTGTAATGCCTCGCTGTTAATTTGTTTTATATGCCTTGATCAGGTCACATAGCACAGAATGATAGTGTTATGTCATCATGCATGCCTTTGGTAATCATCTTGAAGACAGCAAACAGATGTAACAGACATGATGTAGCCTGAACAAATCAAATGTGGGTGTAGTACACAGACGGGATATTACTAGTGTCCTTCTAGAGAATGTCCATGATGACTTCTTGGCCTACATCACAGATGAGGAGTTTCAGCATGGGTCTAAATCTCCATGCATCAGGTGATGGTGCCCCCCCCCCCCCCGAGTCAAGAGGAAGCATGTTTCTGTACACCGTTTCATGGAAACATAGGCTGTCTGGAGGCTGTGTTGAATTACAGATCCAACTATGTCTGATAAGTCAGGTTCTAGGTCACTCTATAGGCAAACTGTGATGTTCTCAGGGCCCATAGTATCTCTGTTATTAGCCATAGAGAATGCACAGATGTGCTGCCCTCCTGAAAATAAAAACTGAGTAATGTTTGCATGTATACTATGTCTGATGGCCATTGGTGACAGGATGGTGACATGTGAGACAAACTGTCAGCTAGAAGATTGTCTGTGTCCTGTGGGTGGATATGTCCGCTGGCATCCATACACAGATCTGTGCTTAGTTATGTATTCCACTTAACATGTCATATGTATTGGAGTAAATGGTTTGTGACAAGACCTCCAAGTACAGCCTTGGTCATTCATCACATTTCACACACTGATGCTATGCACACAATCGTACAACTTTACCAGTGTCATTTACTTATGTCATTTGCACAACATATGCCTATATGCCTGTAGGTGATTCATGGGCAAGCTGTGTTTGAGCGGCCTGATGTCATATCAAAACACATTAGAGATCAGTTGTTTGTGGCTCATGCAGAACATTTCCTGACACAAATGTTAATAGTCACACAATGGTGCTGCTGACCACCTCAATAATCCATGGGTGTGGCAACTCAACTGCGTATACAAAGAAATCTACAAGACTGCAATTGCATCAAAACATGCGGTACATCGGTTGTGTATATCACAGCATAACAACTATGTGTATGAGACGAGACTTACGTGACCATGTGATCAATATGAATTTATATCAATGTCTGTCACAGAACATTTAATGATGGTATGTAGACATATGCACAGTTGTGCCATACTGCAAGTGTCACTGTGATGGCGGAATGTGAACTGTGTAGAAGGTTGATCTGCTCCTCTACAACAGCACATGTCCTAATATGCCAACAATATGCATAACAGTGTATCATACCATGTCAACAGTTCTCAGGAGACATATTACTACAGATGTTATAGAAGCAGCATGTGTTGCAATGTCATCAATGGCCATCAGTACATTAGCTCACATCACAGATTGTAAGACTCTCTTGCAGCTATATCGTGCATCCACACCTCAATATAGCACATGTCAATAACAGCAGAATTGGCATGTCAACCATTTATAGGGTCATAGGACATTATTAGGCTAATCAGCAACATCATATGAAATCTTAGCCATTATAATACCATGTTAAAAATCCCTATATCTATATTATAGAAGATAGTAAGCCCATTGTGCATATGTGGATACTTGTTGGATTGCATTACATCCTGCCACTATCCATATGGGATATGTGCACCACACCATGACAACATTCGCAGTCATACATGCAGTGGTCTTGAGATGGCTTGCAGAGGCCCATGGAAGGACTCTACTTCATGATGTGTTTATGCATATTTGACATGAGGACACCCTCCACTCCTCTGCAATAAGGATGCCATGTGGCCAGAGGAAAATGAAGGATGGTGGATGCATGGGGCTATGTGAAATGTTTTCCAAGGGATAGTGAAATGAAGAAGGATTCCAAAGATCATACAATGGCCATAATGTATCATCAACCACACACAGACGTACACACACACACACACACACACACACACACACACACACACATACCCAAACACACACACACAAACACACACCAGTAGGCTGTGCTTGAGTTTAACATTGATATAGAGAATAAACTGTTCTGTAACTGGGTAGATGCTCGGTCTTCACCTCAGAGCCTCACAAATATAATAAAAAATTTAACAGACCACAGCTGAGGAGTATATAGTTGAAACCAACATTGTTTAATACACAAAGTAAGCACTTTCACGATCTGTAACGGACTGCTTCTTCAGACTTATACATTCAAACAGAATAATCATAGCATTTAAATAGTATATTATCAAGTCAACAAAGTAAATTGATCAAGTCTATTAATTAAATCAATTAAGCATTTAAAAACACAGTAAACTGATTCTATCAAAACATTTAAATACTAAAAACTAATAAAACAGCAAAAGTTATAAGGAACAACTAAGCATGCTATTAATATATATCTTTCAAAAAACTTAGTGTTTAAGTGGTTTAGCTTTAAGAAAGGGCTTAAGTGACACTGCACCATTAATCCCTGGTAGTTTATCTGCCTTCAGCAGCAAAATCCATTTTTGTTCTGCTGCTTCCATCTTGTCCTTAATGTCACCACCTCTCATGTTTTGTTCTATGATTTCTAGGAATAAAAATTTAAAAACATGTTGAGAGCCTTCAGCTTGAACATGTCTTGCCAAGGCACTAGTTTCTTTAGCATTATTTATATCTCTTAAATGCTCTAGAATGTGATCTTTGAAGCTTCTGTTGGTTTTACCAACATGAAATGCATAGCATAATTTGCAGAAGCTAAGATACACTAAATGTTGTGTTTTGCCATCAGCACAGAAGTCAAATATCTATAACAAACTTTTGACCTGGATGTATAAATGTAGTGTTAGAATAAATAATAAATAAACTTACATGCCATGCAGTTTCTGCAAGGAAATGTTCCTGTTCTCTCAGACAGCATATTATTATTTCTAGTAGCAAATGGTTTATAGCATAGTTGTCTTTTTAAGAATTTTTTATTTTTAAAAGAAAAACACGGTCTCTTATCTATAACACCATCCAGTTCTTCAATAGAATTTAAAATATTCCAGTTCTTCTCGAATATTTGACGAAATGTCTTAATATCACTAGAATGAGAAATTGGCAACCTGACTATATCTATTTTCATTTTGTGTGCTGTATGTGTCATTTGTACTCTCTGAGAAAAACGGTTTACCTCTGTGACAACATCCTTCATACATATCAGTAATACTTGCATCTATATCTACTACATTGTAGCCTCTATCTATAAATTCATCCTTTAAGATGGAAACTGCATGATCCAGCCCATCTTCTGTATTATGCAGTCTACTCATTCTCATAAATTGTCCTTTGACTACATTCCTGTTCACATGTTTGGGATGCATACTAGTTTTATGTAAGATGCTGTTTTTTTCTACTAGGTTTCCTATATAGGCTGGTAACTAATTGTGTACATGGTGTTTTATTTATAGTCACATCAAGAAAATTAATAGTGTCAGATGAAAAATTATATGTAAATCTTACAAAAATCAGTAGTGCTGTGTAAATATTCAATGAAAAGTTCCAGTCTACTACTAGTATCTCCCCACAAAAGGAAGACATCATTCACAAATCAACCGTACCAGATGATACTATCTGCAAAATCATTCCCATGCAGCAGATAATTCATCTCCCATGAGACTAGAGCTAGGTTGGCATAGCTGTTGGCACATGCTGTGCCCATCGCTACGCCAACCTTTTGCAGGTAAAAGCAGTCATTGAACACAAAGACATTGTTTTCAAGAATTATCTCAAGTAAACTACATATCAAATTCACTTTGGTGTATGTATACATTTTTTAGTATTTAGTAAGTCACATACCCTTTCAATGCCCCAGGCATTGGGTATTACTGTAAAAAGGGATGTGATGTCCATGGTAACAAAAATATATTCACCATCAATCTCTGCCGTCTTCTTATGGAGAGTAGTTAGAAACATCTTAGTATCTCTTAAAACAGTATTACAAGTTTCTAACACAGGATGCAATTGCTTCCCTACTTAAATGGATATTGCTTCTGTGGCCCATCCTCTACTGGAGACAATGGGTCTCATAGGTGGCTCAGTCATATTTTTGTGTACCTTGGGTAACCCATAGATCATGGGTATAATCGGATGCCCTACTTGGAAATAATTAAGTAATTCTTCAGTGATTTGTTGTGACACAAATAAATCAAAGATATACACAGACACCCTATCAATAACACCTTTCACCTGCATACTAGAGATATGTAAGTATGTATCTACATCATCTAAAAGTAGCATCATTTGTTGTATATAGAATTGTTTCTCCATAACTACAACACTTCCCCCCTTGTCCGCAGGTCTGACTTCGATGCTAGACAATGCCTTCAATTGTATTAGGGCTTCATTTTCAGATTTATCTAAATTATAAAACATGGCTGGCCTTTTCTCACTAAAAGCATCTCTAATATCTTTTTCACATACTGTTACAAAAGTTTCCACAATAGGATGAACTTTAGGGACATATAAACTCATTTTTTAAAAAGAGTTTCAGGCAAAACATCTATATATTTAAACATGGTTTTGAGCATTAGTGTACACCCAAACTGACTCAGTTCTTACAACAAATTCTATGGTGATTGCAAAACACAACATTTAGTGTATCTTAGCTTCTGCAAATTATGCTATGTATTTTATGTTGGTAAAACCAACAGAAGCTTCAAAGAGCGCATTCTAGAGCATTTAAGAGATATAAATATTGCTAAAGAAACTAGTGCCTTGGCAAGACATGTTCAAGCTGAAGGCTCTCAACATGTTTTTAACTTTTTAGTCCTAGAAATCATAGAACAAAACATGAGAGGTTGTGACATTAAGAACAAGATGGAAGCAGCAGAACAAAAATGGATTTTGCTGCTGTAGGCAGATAAACTACCAGGGATTAATGGTGCAGTGTCACTTAAGCCCTTTCTTAAAGCCAAACCACTTAAACACTAAGCTTTTTGAAAGATATATATTGATAGTATGCTTAGTTGTTCCTCATATCTTTTGCTGTTTCGTTAGTTTTTAGTATTTAAATGTTTTGATAGAATCAGTTTACTGTGTTTTTAAATGCTTAATTGATTTAATTACTAGACAATCAATTTACTTTAATTGTTGACTTGATGATATACTATTTAAATGCTACGATTATTCTGTTTGAATGTATAAGTTTGAAGAAGCAGTCAGTTACAGATCGTGAAAGTGCTTACTTTGTGTATTAAACAACATTGGTTTCAACTATATACTCCTCAGCTGTGGTCTGTTCGATTTTTATTTCTGATTTTAACATTACATAAGTGTATGTTTAGAATATGAAATATGAATGCCATGCAATGTCACTGTAGCAACATGATAGCATGATTGTATGCTGAATAGAACATGTTAGGAGGAGTGTAGGACATGGATGTTGAGTCACGTCCCTATGTAATATTGTCTCAAAAGTGATAGGTGTATGTACAGACATGCAAGTTGCCTGCTGTCAAATTAGAGCACTTGTATGTGTAGGCAAAGTAGTTTGCAAACACAGTAGTTAATGTTACTGCCACACACAACTTTGTCTTGAATACCGTCAGAGTACTTGTTATAAAGGATTACGTCATCAATGTGTGCTAGAGTGAGATGTACGGAGTATGGTTTGACACAGCTGTGAACTCAGATAGCATTCAACAATTGTCACCATAGTGATTGTTGACTAAAGTGAGAATAGAATCCTTACCTAAATACAGTGATTAGAGAACTCATTATTTAACACTAGCACCATAACACAAGTCTGACTTGTAGAGTGCCAGGAAGACTTTATAAGTGATGATATCAGCAGTGTCTGATGAGAAGAGGATGGCATTAGTCGTGTCCCTCATGCTGGTGTAAAATGGTCTCTTGAAACCCTACCTAACTAAGTACACCAACTAGAGGACTCACTATTTAATGCAAGAGCCACAGCACAAGTCTGACTTGTAGAGTGTCTGACAACTCTTTATAAGTGATGACATCAGCAGTGTCTGATGAGAAGAGGATGGTAATAGCAGTGTCTCACATGCTGGTGTAAAATGATCTTACAAATGTCAACCAAGTGAACACACACACAAACCAATTGACTGCAGTGAGAACACCTACCTACCTATCTACAAAGCACACTACTTAATGCAAGCACCATGGCACAAGTCTGGGTTTTATAGTGTCTGACAACACTTTATAGCTTATGACATCAGCAGTGTCTGGTGAAAGAAGATGGTAATAACAGTGTGCAACATGCTGGTGTAAAATGCTGTCTTGAATGTCAACCAAGTGAACATACACACACCAATTGACAACAGTGAGAAGAGAACCCTCACCTAGTTACACATCACAATACTTAATGCTTGCACCATGGCACAAGTCTGCCTTTTTTAATGCTGCAGGACAATTTATTTTGGATGACATAAGCATTGGATGTTTGAGAGTAGATGTTGGGAGGCCTGCCTGGAATGGATGGCTAGCCATGTAAAAATGTAAAGATATTAAAGATATGGCATGTTACCAGACTGATGAGTGTGCAAAGTATAGCATTTGCTGTTGTGTTTCCAATGTGCAGGTAAACGTTAAAATGACAGCCTTGCAAACTATATGCAAGCAGCTGTCCACATTACTACTAGTACTGGAAAATCTGAATGTGTATTGTCAGTATAAAGATGTATATGATATACAATACAACATTGTTATTTATTTATGCAGTGTTGTTGATATATTTGGTAGCAAGTAGTCAACAACTTGACTGGTAACAAGTAGTGAAAGACCAAGTTTCAAGTGCATTGATGCAGGTAACAAATGACTACAGTGTAAATATGTGTTCTTTCCTTAAAGAGTACCTTTCCTTTGTGCATTTACATGTACTTTCATAGAATGAAGACTAAATGGGCAATAAACTTAAATAATACATGCTAATAAGCACTTTTCATAGCACACTTCTGAGCAGCTGGTTTGCACAATTGATGGCAGAGTGTTTGAGCATGGGAGATGCACATTCACACTGCTTTTCCCATTTGTGTATAATTAAGTGGCAAGCAAAGGTGAGCTTCTGTCTCACTGATAATATTTTGTGAGTTCTATTGGTTTGCTGACCTATGTGCAATCACATTAAGTGAAGAAGTGCAGCAGTCAACAGTGGGGATAGTACTCTGTGTAAGAAGCACACCTTCTACCTAGCTGACTTTGTGGCAGCAGGTGTAAATGCCCAGATGATACAGGATCTGAATCCAGGTGCATCTAATAGTTTTAAATATATCTTTATAGTGCACTGAAATGATTCTTTATTCTACATGCATTGTCTGTCACTGTAATGCAGTGTGTCTAGATAACATTGTGCAGAGGTAACCACACCATTGAAGAGCTGTTCACCATTGCTTGGCATTCATGCATGATGATAAACTTGCTGCAAACAGAGAGGACAAAAAGTGAAGGACTTCATTTTTTTTCACTTATGTGTTTGTTGTGTGATTCTATTTTTTGACCAGATTAAAGCTGTTAAAATGGGGTAGATAGGAAAGTGATGAAATGGGAAGCAAGCAGGGGGAAGAACAAGATAAAATCAATATAGGAATATGCAGGAGGAAAGTAGGAAAGAACCATAGCTATCTACTTCAAGAGTGTAAAATGAAAATATATACAGAATATTAGCTGGATTTGGACTGTCACCTCCACAAAAAGGGGTGACAAGAAAACAGTCATGCTGTATAGCCAATTGGACTGAATCAAATGTGTCCAGAAGACACATGTGCAAAGTAGAGAGCTATGTATGGGACAATATTTTTTGTGGGACAGGTACCTATTTCTTTTTACTTCAGTAACAAAGGAAAGTCGAGTAAGGGGCATAGATATTTTGAGGTCAGGTAAGTAGGATAGGTGAGGAAGCAGATGGAAACAAACAGGACAGGACACAGGGTTGTTGAGGAATATGACAGGCTGGGGGACACCTTGATTGAGGTTAGGGAGGGGACAATGGATGCCCATGCCCATGAAACATGGGGACAGTGAGAATCTAGTCCAAACCAGCAGGACTGTCATCACTGTTCCCCTTACTACACTGGCTATTAGAGTGCTTGACATCTTTTCCTGTGGAACATAAGTGACAGCATCCTTTCCATCTGGCATAGGTGTGCATTAGTGATGCCGTGTACAACCCTACACTGCAAGCCTGTCTCTTCCTGGTGGGTGACAAAATCCCCACCTCCACCAATACTTCTAGAGGGTACCGCAGCACCAGCTGCTGTGGTATTGCTACCTGATGTGGAAGGCCCAGGTAGTGCAGGGCAGTAGAGGTAGTACTGCCAGGTTGGATCCCAGCTGGTGCAGGAGTTGATGGAGCAGGGGCAGGCTGAGCCATGAGGGGTGGCCTACCTCTCTGTGCTATAAAGCATTTTGTGATTTGTCAGAGATAGATGACATAGAAATGTTTTGATGACACATAGAAAAATGAAAAAGAGAGATAAGGGCTGGGGAAAGACAAAAATGATAATTAGTATCATCATATGTGACATACAATACATTATCACACTAATAAAGTATTTATCTTGACTTTTACATTTAAGTATACTTCTTAACATTTACAACAATAACTAATGGTTGCCCCAAGTAATCCTTATAATATGCATATATTGTGCATATGCTTGGTCAAATTATACAGACTAAGTTAACAGCAGGACATTTATGCCACTTCGGTTGAAATTATTATGTAATATTATAGCAATAACCCACGCCTGGGTGTGGGTAATGCTAAATTTACCCACGGTTGGCATGGTTTGGTCCCAAGGGTGAAGCCCGAGGGACCAAACAAAGCCAACTGTGGGTAAATTTAGCATTACCCACACCCAGAAGTGGGTTATTGCTATTATACCATGACATTATTTAAGAAAAAAAATTATTACTTTTCTTAAATAATGGCATAGTATAATGCCTGTTTGCTGCCCTTCCGCAGATGTCTGGCATCCGCGGCAGTTCTGATTTACTGCGCGCCTGCGCAGTACATCAGAGCTGTGGGCAAAAGCAATGGAGAAAGCAAGATCTCCGTTGCTTTTTTTTAGTGTTTCGCTATGTTAAATAAGTTTAACATAGCGAGACAGTTTTAAAATAAGCAACGGAGATGTCCGTTGCTTATTTTAAAACTGTCTCGCTATCTTAAACTCATTTAACATAGCGAAACACTAAAAAAAGGCACCGGAGATCTTGCTTTCTGTTGTTTAAACTGTCTCGCTATGTTAAATGGGTTTAACATAGCGAGACAGCTTTAAAATAAGCAACGGATCTCCGTTGATTATTTTAAAGCTGTCTCGCTATGTTAAACCCATTTAACATAGCGAGACAGTGTTTTAAAAATAGAGTTATACTAATGGAAAAAAGTCCGGGCGACCGGACCTTTTTCCATTAGTATAACTCGATTTACAACGGGCACGCTGGCCAATCAACGTGCACGTTTTGGGGGGGTCATGGTATAATTTAAATGATTTCACTGTATATTTGTTACTTGTGGTATTTGAACCCACTATGTCTGACTACAGTTTTAGACTTGACTCCTACCATTGGCTTGTGCTACAGACTGAAGCATGTATGCTTATGCATGCTTACTACTATACAGGAGAAATATCTTAGCTAAAATTATGGCTATGTTGTGCTGCATACATACTCATTGCTTCCCTCAGTCTGTCTAGATGCTCAGCATGGGCCTCCCTTTTCACTATGCTCTCCTGGCTGGCTGTGGAATAAAAAGAAGATAATAAGAGAACAGCATTAAACCTACCAGTCTTACATACATGCAGCTGCCTATCTAGTTTTTATTCTCTGAATCTGTATACCTACACAACTGTGTGATGTCAGCAGTCCTAAACACATTCAGCCACTGGTTGAGTGTATCCCGCTTGTAACTTTTGAGATCATTGTAGTGATGCCTACACTGTTTTCTAATGCATGGAATGCCAGTTGTACTGGAGACAGCCTTGAGCAGACTATTCCATGCCTCAGACTTGTACTGGGAGGCAGTATAGTCCCCCTGCAAGAGCCTGTGGCTATGGAACTTTACAAGGAGTCCAGTGAAGATTCTGGACTCCTCAACATCTCACCTATGCACCCTAAATTGGGCACCTTCCCCTCTACCACAGACATGTCTGATCAGAGAAAACAGCAATAGTTAAGAACGATTTTCTGCCAATGCATGTTATTGCATTTACTGTTAGTGTGCAAACCCAAATACTGATACTAACCACATTTGCTGAATGTTAAGCGGAGAGCAACAGTGCCAAATAGAGAAGAACGTTTATGAACTAGAAAGGATAATGTGAAAATTAGCATTAGTTTTGGATATGGATTCTGGTGTACATATTACTTGATTTAACTTTGCAGACATGAATTGGGGGTATAAATTATATGACCTGACACATTTTTGGTGTGGTTTTACACACTGATGAAAGAAATTTGTACAATATGAGATTCAAACCTATGTATTACAAACAAAAATATTTTTCCACATAGGTGATTTTTTCATCCTTGCCACACAAACCTCTCAACTGTCCAGATTTTTACAGAATGTTCAGATTTTTAGCTCATACTTTTGGTCTGTTCCCCATAATATGTGTGATTTTCTGGCAAATCACTGGGATGATCTGAAGTCACTAAATAATGACATATATTTGAGTTTCAGGCTTTAAATCCTTCAGATAATGTATGTTAAAACAAACCCTGTTACTCTAGCAACTTTATAAGCTTATAAGTGCAATATTAAAATATGTCCCTATTTTGGGCCTTTGTCCCCTCCATTTTGTCAGGCTTAGTTTGTCCAGATTTCTTACTCTAAAAGGTTGAGAGATATGTTGCCACAGAATAACTGCTCATTCAACACGCTTATTAATTATTTATATATATATATATATATATATATATATATATATATATATATATATATATATATATATATATACATATAATCACAGCGAAATACCGAACGCCCAAAATCCTGATGCTAAAAACACTGAGACCAGATGACCGAAACTCCACATTACCGAAAGACCAGACGCACAAAATGCAAAATCCCGATGTTAAGGGATTTTGCGTTAACGCTTCTGGTGTTGCGGTTCAGGAAAGTATGTGTGTGTAAGTGTGTTTGTGAGGGGTGTAGTGTGTGTAAGTGTGTGTTGTGACTGTGGTGTGTGCATGTGTGTGTGTGTGTGTGTGTGTGTGTGAGGGACTGTAATTTGTGGGTGTGAGTTTGCCTTGTGTGTCTGTATAATCTCGGAGCTAGAATAATAAAGTAGGGGGGTGTGGGGATGCAGGGGGGCTTGCCCCCCTGCCTATGTTCAGTGTAGGATGCATTGTTTGGTTGTGGGAGGAAGGTGTGTGTATGTGTGTGTGTGTGCTGTTTGGTTGTGTAACTTTCGCGATTTTGAATTTCACGGTTTTAAATATTCAGTATTGTGGGGTTTCGGGCATGTGGTCTTTGTGTTTTAAGCATCAGGATTTTGGGCGTTCGGTATTTAGTAGTGATTCCATATATATATATATATATATATATATATATATATATATATATATATATATATATATATATATATGTGTGTATGTGTGTGTGCATATAGATATATATATATATATATATATATATATATATATATATATAAGCAGGTATGTGTGTGACTTGACAAGGTCCTGGTTTATACGTGTGTGCATGAGTATCATTGAGGTCTGAAGACTATCCAAGGCCAGAGAAGACAATTATACTTACATACACATAATACTCAATATACTCTCTATCACATATATAATTCATATGAGCTCCACTGCTATACATACTTATTGTTATTTATAATTATGTTTGAAATTTTTTTTATTTGTTATTTAAATTTGAGTGGATGAGCATTAATAAAATTGGGAGTGTGCTAGATTAAAGCCCAGGCTCACTAGTATTGGAGCCCTACACTAACACCTACTGCCACAGGAACAGCTAAGGAACAGCTGTCTATTTTCATATTAATTAATAAGTATGTGTGTTAACCACCATTCAACACTGCTTAGCGTGATTGCACAATGACAAAATCGAGAGGATACAATGTATCCATTTTAAAATTGTCTACAGTCTACTTCTTCCCTACAGGTGTTCTAGACCTGCAAGTTTTGGGGGAGGTTGCTAACTGCTCTGCAATACCACTTAGTGGGTTTGCGCGATGGAAAGCAAAAGAGGCAACAATGTATCCTTTTTGAATTTGCGAATGTCTGCATCCTGTCTGCAGATGTTCTGTCTGCTTTGTGTGTGGGCCATTAGACCAAATTTGGATGAAGGTAAGTAATGCACAAATACAACAGGCACAGCTCACCTTGTTTTATCTTTGTGAGCAGTATTTATTTGGCGTTATCCTTAAAAGGAAATGTTGGATTTGAACTGTGATCTACAGATAATATATACTGTGTGGTTCATGTTTAGCAGGTGTGTTATACAGTGCACTTCGCAAATAGTGATACTAAAAAGAATTAAAGAAATAACAAAACCAGAACATTACAAAAGTAATGTTAGTTCACATTAAATAATGTTACTCAAGTCTGGATTTGAACTGTCACACCAATGAACCTGCAAAACACAGCAAGGTTGTCTTATCCCTCTTTACCACAGAAATAGCTTTGCAACAGGAATTAAAATCACTATGCATACAAGCATGTCCCAAATCATCCACATTATTAATAAGGCATACTACACTTGAACTCTCTCAGTTGTTTGTGCATGTTTGTTAAAGATTTATTGCAATGAGCGATTACACAGCCATTTATGAGCATTGTTTGCAGTAATGCAGCTCTGTCTTCATTTTGTATTGTGTTTATTCTTCTCTTATCTGAGCAGAAATGTCAGACAAGCAGTCTGTAAAGTATTTTGTATCATTGTCTTAAAAATGTATGAGATATTAATGGCAATAGTATGCAGTTGTCAACAAAGGCAGGAGAGTTTGCATATTAGTGAACAGAAACTGAGAAATGTGTGCTACTTGCTTACATTTAACACTTTGATACAGTTATTTCTACACTTTGTAAGTATAACCTGGTTGACATACCCAGTGCAAGTAGGAAGTCTGAACTGTTGTTGTGTATTCCTTCTCCCTCTCACTAATCATTCACAGTTGCAATCCATTAGCAACAGACAGTAAGGTAGTGCCTATACTATATTGACATCTGCTCGACAAAGTCAAATGTTTTGGATCCAGCAATTCTAATGCATTCACACATCATTTACATCTTCATCATGCTCAGACACCTGAATCTACACCTTCAAAATGTAATCGTGTAGCTAGGGAACTTGACAGCGAGGGGGAATTGTGTATATGGGGAACACAGAGGACTGATGTTCATTTTGGTTTATCTGCAAAGAAAGCTTCTGATGTTGCTAGGATATTATTGAACTTTTCATGTACATGCTAGATATTGTAACATGCTATAAAGAAAATATTTTATATATGTATATTAGAAAATGAAAGCATTTATCTGTATGCATCTATTAGATTTCACTCTTGGAATGGGTGAAATTATGTTTGCACACAGCTTCACAGATAGACAGCCTTTTTAACTGTAATCATAAGTGTTACTGTTAAAACAGGTTATCTTACAGTCTTCTATCTTATTTCATGGAAATGTACAGTACTATATTGTCAATGACACTGGGGTGTTATGCTTCTAAGATGGCCCATAGACACTTCCAGGCCGGGGAGTGCTGGGAACAGTGAGAGGTGACTGGCAATGGTATACGATTGACTCTTCTGTTTAAATATGTACACATTTTGTGAAAATGATGTGGAAAGCACTTATAAGAAGTGAATTATGTGGTATTCCTTGGATTTTATAGACTGACATTTTTTTTTGGGGGGGGGGTGAGGTTGGGGAGCCAAGTAGCATTTGTGTGCTCCCACAGCAAAAGTGTGTGCCAGAAGTTTTGCTTTCGCAGTTGTGTAGTATTCCTGTGATTTTTATGGTAAACAATACAGTACTGCATTGGTATTCCTTGTTTTGGCCCATAATTGGTTTGTGTGTGAGTGTGATATGGTACAAACACAACAACCTTATATCACCCACCTTCTACTTAGTTACATTAGCAAGTAACAGTATGCAAGCATATGCTATTCACTTATGTCTTAGACATTTATTTTTCTATTATGGATTCAACTCTTACCTTGGGGTTCTGCAGTTACAAAAGTTTTAATTTGGGGCTGACTCTGTCTCATGCTAGCAACAAACAGCCATTGCATGAGTAAGTAAAGGTTGTGAGTGTTATTTGGCATCAATGTTACTGAATGTATTGGCATAGGATGAAGGTTTTAGCCCATTAGATGGTGAGCATGCATGCTATCCATTGTCTTTTGGCCAGTGCGAGGGCATATTGCACACGTCTATGTCTATTTATACCCACAGCAGCTGCTGGTTCCCCCTCTGACTCCTCAATTTATGTGGCTGTGGTGACCTTGCCAGTGGTGATGGGGTGTGTGAACCTTCCCCTTGCTGTACCTGCTGCAGCTATTTTCTTGGGATAATGTTGTGTAGCATGGCACAGATTATGAAGATTTCAACATGTGTACAGCGGTTGTACAGCAGGGCTCCCCCAAATGTATCTAGACACCAGAACCATGACGTCAGCAGCCCAAACACATGCTCTATAATATTTCTTGTTTGAGCGTGTGCCTTATTATAGAATTCTTCTGTCGGTCTGCGTGCATTTCTGATGGATGTCATCAGCCACATTCTAGAGCATACCCTGCATCCCCCAGTAAATGACTCTGTGGAATATCCCCCATAGAAAACATCTGATACATTTGTGAGTTATGGCAGATATGTGAGTTGTGGTAACTGCCTGTGTTGCCAGCACACACATTCTGGATGATTCTCTTAGTATTACACATGATGTGGCAGTTGATGGAGTGAAAGCCCTTTCTCTTTATGTACATCCTCCTCTGCTCCCCAGATGGTGCTTTGATTTCTACATGTGTACAGTCTGACACCCAGGACATCATGGAAATGTGCTACAGGGTAGAACCCCTGCATAGTTGTGACTCTGTCCTCAGGTGTGTGAGAAAAATATATGTACTCATTGGCATGTTGTAATTTATCATTCAGGAACTGATGGAAGATCCTAGATGCTGATGCCTGTGACACCCCCCAACATGTCCCCTGTTGGTCTTTGGAAGATTCCTGTAGCTAGTATTCTAAGTGCTACACAAATCTTAATCTCCACTAGTATTGGTTCATCTCAGTTTGCCCTTGCTTTCAGTTGAGGATGACAAAAATTGCAGAGTTCCTGTAGGACTCAACATGAAACTGCACTCACTGGAAGCAGTCCTCACCTTGGAAGATGCAGACATTTGTGCAGTCACTGAAACCTGGTTCAATGCTGTGGATAGCACCCCAGTCATACCAGGTTACACCTCCTTCCACATGCGCAGACCACAAAATGAAGGCATGAAAACTAAAGGAGACGATGTATCAATATTCATTAAAGATAAATACACTTCCAAATTAGTTAAACAGTATGATTCCCTGGAGATACTTCAGGTGAAATTAACTGTTGGTAGGACACCTATTCAAGTCATTCCCAACTACAGAACCACCTCCATGAATCAGGACATCCACTCTGCCTATTTGGATCTACTTGAGTCTGTCATGATACATCTGAACATCATGGTTTTGGGCAACTTTTAAAACCCATTCATTGACTGGATAAATTACTTGTGCTCTAATTTACTTGCCCAAAGGTTCCTTGACTTTGTTAACTCCGATGCCCTGAACTGGCTGGTTGACACCCCCAGAAGGGGTGCCAATATCCTGGATCTGCTGCTTACCAATATGGGAGGCCACTGTAGCACCCCCACTGTGAGGTCTCCCCTGGTGAGATCTGACCACAAATCAGTCTCATTCAAAGTAACTATCACACCTGACCCCCCCCCCCAACAGCAACTAAACTAAAAAAATTCTCCAAAGCAGATTATAACCTCTTATGGAATGGTATAAATAGCTTCACTGCACCCTCCCCCGCGATGGGATTGGCAACTATGCTGAGTTCTACACCAGTGCTTTATACAAACACCTGTTTAACTGCATTGACTCGACTGTACCTGATAGGACCAAAATAATCTCCTCAAGGTAGAGCAAACCTGCCTTGTGGACAACTGCCATTAACAGCTTTACAATAAGAGGAAGAAATTGCTATCTAAGGGTAACAGGCAGTGATCCCTAGACTGAAGCCCCCCTAACAAGCAAATAAGACTTAAGACTTTTCTTCTCAAGACAAGAGACAAAATACTTAATCAGCACTTAGCGTCCTCAACTAAGGATAAGCATAAGGCATTCTTTAGTTACATCTGTAACCTAAAAGGAAAGGCCCAGATTTGTGCCAAACTGGTACTTAATGATACCACATATACTGAGCCTGTGGACATAGCTAACCTACTGACTGACTGGTTTTGTGAAAGCTTCACACCCCTGTCCCTACCACATGTACCACATGACATCCCTACCACCTGCCCCTTGTATTTCTGAAGAGCATGTTATAAATGCCCTCTCTAAGGCCAAAAACAAAGCATCTATGGAACCTGATAACATGCCTGGCTGCATCCCACATGGGTTCCAACAAGAACTAGTAACACTAATGGGCATTCTTTTCAATCAAAGTCTAAGCACTGGCTTCATCCCAACTGAATGGAAAATGGCCACTGTTACTCCCATGCACAAAGGTGGTGCTTCCACTGACCCTGGGAACTCTAAACCTATTAGCATGACTACCACTATCTGCAAGGCCATGGAGCAAATCATCATGGACCTTATCAGCAAAGATGTAGGTAATCTCCAGACACTTGACCCTACACAGTTTGGATTTGTCAAAGGGAGATCATGCCTGTTAAACATGGTGGACTTCTTAGAGACAGTCACCAAGGCCTTGGACAAGGTGAAATCTGTGCGTACAGCCTACCTAGACTTGGCTAAGGCTTTTGAAACTATTCCCCACTCAGGCATCATTGACAAACTCACCCAGCTAGGTATCAACCCTTAAATCATTAGATGGGTCACTAACTGGCTCACTGATAGAGCACATATAGTCAAAATAGATAGTCAAAACAGGGGAATCCACCTCCAATAGCAGACCTGTAACCAGTGGTGTTCTACAGGGATCAGTCCTGGGACCTCTACTGATGGAATCTACTTCACAAAAGTCCAAGCAAAAACTAAAAGTCTGTGGCTAATAAAGGTTGCTGATGACTGCAAACTGGGAGTGATCATAGAATCTCCAAATGATGTCAACATCCTGCAACAGGGTCTTACACAAACTAATGATTGGTGCCAAAGTCATGGCCTTAAACTCAATGCTAAAAAATGTATTATCATCCCTTTTGGTATGAACAATGATCCTGCTAACTACCACATCAATAGCAGCACCCTAAGTACACACCCAGTGGTGAGAGACCTGGGCACACAGGCGGATAGCAATCTTACCTTTGATCATCATGTCTCCACAGTGGTAAGAAGGGCATTTTATATTGCTTATCTGATAAGTAAGAACATCGCCTCCAGAAAAAAAAAAGAAGTTATAACCTCCGTATACTGTTCCCTCATCAGGCCAATAATTGAGTACAATACCCCCTTTTGGTATGTACCTTTCAAAGCACCTGCAGCAATTGGAGAAATCTTAAAGTTTCCTCACTAGGAAAATTCAAGGTCTTCAGCATCTGTCCTATGTGGATCATATAAAATCACTGTCAATTTATTCTGTTTCATACAGACTACTTGGAGGCAATCTCTGCATTGCATATAAGGCAATCTCAGACCCTGCTTTATTGGAAATGCTGCATACCCACAAATCAAATGGTAAATGGGTTACTCACTCTAAAGATCTTAACCTGGCATGTGACATTAATAGAACCTGCTAAAGGGACATATTTGTCTCCCAGAGGTTACCACACCTTTGGAACAGACTCCCACTTCATGTCAAACAGACATACCTCACAACCACATAGAGTGAGAAATCTGGACAAAGTCACAAATAAGTAGGGTCAAAGGCCCAAAAAATAGGGACATTTTTTAAATATTGCATGGTGCAGCGATAGCGTTGTTGCCTCACAGCAAGAGGTTCTCCCGTTCGATTTTCGGCTGGAGTGTGGGGAGTGCCTTTTGTCTGGAGTCTGCATGTCCTCCCCGCGGTAGGGTGGGCATTCAAAAGACATGCGTAAATGGGTGTGCCTTCATTGAAGGTTGAACGTCGAGCTGGCACCTCAGCTTTCGTGAAAATCTACTGCCAATCATTAGCAGACCGGAGTTCCGCTGTGGTGACCCCTAACCGGGAAAAGCCGAAAGACAAACAACAAAAAACAACAACTTATAAACTTAGACAGTTGATAGAATAACAGGTTTTGCATTAGCATGAATTTTCTGAAGAGTATAAAATCTGAAACTCAAATGCCTGTCATTATTTTCAGACTTCGGTCTTCAATGATTTGTCAATGATTTGCCAGGAAAACCACAATTGTATGAAAAAAGGCCATAGGTTCATAGGTTCATTGGTTGGTACTAGGCTATTGGCCCTAGGGCCTATACAAGCCTAGCCATAACAATTCCCAGCTATTTCTTCCCACACTATTTACTTCCCTGGACCCCTGTCTAGCAGGGCAACTGACGTGATCCCCGGGGCAAAATTCCTTTCTCCCATCCAATCGGTAAGGTTCCTTTTGAAGAGGGCCAAAGAGGTGCTCTGCTTGATATGTCTGGGGAGTCTCTGGGTCAGGAACCTATCCCTCCAGCATGTTTCGTTTATTGTGATGACAAGGTTTAGATCCCTGGAGCATGTGGCTCTGAGGGATTGGGATTTCTTTAAGTGTAGCATGTCCAACAGCTCTGGGTTTGACATAGCCTTGTATGTTAAGCAAAGATCGCCTCTGAGTAGACGACATGCGACAGAGTATAGCTGGAGTTTTTTAAGGTGGTCAGCATAGGGCATCTGCTTTAGGCCTGTGATTCTTTTAGTGAGGTATTTCTGTGGCCTTTCCAGTTGTTGCATATGTCTTGAGAGGTACATACCAAATGGGGCGTTGTAGTCTGTAATGGGTCTAATGAGGGATGAGTACAGTGGGACAATGACCTCCTTTTTTCTGGATGAAAAAACAAAAATATAAGGCAGAAATCTGGACATTCTGTGAAAATCTGTACCATTGAGAGGTATGCAAACAGAGCACCCCAATGGCCCTCTTCAAACACAAGCTGGATGATTCGATGGGTAATCATAAATTCACCCCAGGAGTTCCACCTGTGTCCCTCTTGGACACAGGGGGTCTACTTTAATTAAATGAAAGCGGAATCCATCAAATACAAATCCATCGACACATAAACAGTGAAACACGGAAACGTTGAATGCACTAAATAGCGAAATCGGAAATGTCGAATTGTTGTAGTTGGCCTGTCTGCGGTATAGCTCCGTAAAGTAAGTGTGCGATAGTTACGGACCTTAGGGTTAGGGAGCAGGTTAAGGTAAGTGCATAGATAGGTAATGTATGTAAGGTTTAGTGTATGGTTTTGTTAAGTGTATGTGTGTGGAATATTTACTTTGTGTGGGTATAGTTCTGTAGGGTAAGTGTGCGGTAGTTACGGACCTTAGGATTAGGGAGGGGTTAAGGGTAGTGCATAGATAGTTGTGTATGTGGTGTTTAGTGTAGGGTTACAAGTGGGGTTTTGGTGCTTTAATTTAGGGTTAGTAATAGGGTTTTGGTTAGTGCATGTATGTGTTTTTTGTTGTTGTGTTTGTGTAGGTAGTATGTTACGGACGGTGGGGTTGGCCGACTATTGCAGTTGCAATGTTTAAATTTCGCAGTTTTGCGTGTTCGAAGTTATTGCATTTCGCTGTTTATGTGTCGACGGATTTGTATTAGACAGATTCCGCTTTCGTTTAATTAAAGTAGACCCGACACAAGTACTAGGTGCTGATTGTGGAAATAAGGGTAGAACTTGTCTAGGCTTGCAAGGGCCCAAGGCCATTAGCCTAGTAACTTCCTATGATCTTATGATCCTATGTCTCTATTTACCCTGTAGCCCTCTACAATCTCCACACTATGCAGACCATAGAAGATTAATTGGGGTCTAAACACCCTTCTCCTTCTTTACCTTGGTCTATTAGCTTCAGCCTGTTGCACATATACATGAATAAGAAAAGTGCTTTGGTATAGAGTAACTTCTGTTGCTGTATTCCAATAGGTTTTGGAATTTGCAGGGAAAACCTACACTATTGTTTTATAGCTTGTTGAATGGCTTCTCCATCTTGGATTGGTTGATTAGCAAACAATTCAGCTGCTTATGCTGAAATTAGCATTCCACAATGTTTAACATGCTTGTGTGGCTCTACATGCCATGTAGAGCCATTTATCGCGTATAAAATGATGCACATGGTATTAACGGAACATGTAGGCTTTATTAAACCCAGTCCTACATAGTTAAAACTAATGAGAAACAGTTGGGATGTTAATGTACAAAACTATATGTGCAGTTGTTTGCTGATATTTCTTAGAGTGGGGAGATTGGAAAACCGCATTGTTACCAAGAATCAGAGCTTAGATAGTTTCTATTGAAAAAAAGAGCTCTCCTTTCTTTCACTGTTTTTTCTTAATTTTATTTATTTATTTTTGTTTTGCTGCTTCTTTCTTTCCTAAACTAACAGGATTCATAAATGAGCTCTTTAGCTGCAAAATGTTATGTAAGGGCGGAGAACTACATTCCTGTTGTTTCCAGTAAGTATTTATTCTTCTTATTTGGAATTCCCCAGGTTACTGAGTGTCACTTCACAGTATTGTCCTGTTCAATTCTCAGCTAGTGCGTCTTCTGTCTGGAGACATGCGTGAATGGGCGTACCTTCATTGAAGATTGTGCATCAGGGCTGGCAACTCGGCACGTAAAAATCTACTGCCAATCATTAGCGGACCGGAGTTCCTCTGTTGCAACCCCTAACCGGGAAAAGCCGAAAGACACACCAACAACAACTGAGTGCCACTTCACTGTCTCCATATTTGTCGGTCTACTGCTCTCTCACCTTCTATCTCTCTCTTTTTCTCATTTTAACTGTCTGTTGATTTAAAGAATATATGTTATTCAGAACAATAGTTATGCAAGTGGTCTTTCACCTATAAGGTTGCCATTGCTGGTTCACTGACAGATTACAAATCAGCTGTTAAGATCTATATTAGTTCAGTTTTGAAACTAACATTAGGATAAGTAAGTTAATGTCAGCAGAAAAATGGCACTCTGAAAGAAGGAACCGTGCACATTAAACTCTTGTAAGCATTATTTTAATGCTACTACAGACCTGCAGTAACAACACAAAAATAAGACACAAATAGAAGCTGTTGTGCCTTCATTTTTCTTTCCAAGAATAACCCCGATATGGATAAAAGATGCATTAGGAATGATATGCGTATCAACTGACTTAGCATCCACTTTTCATTCAGGACTACCTGGGAGCCTTAACTATGCACTTCACTGTCAAACAGAGAATAGATACGCTTTTGGTCACATAAAGAAGTGGGATGAAACTTGGTTGTCAAGTCAGCACATTATACCAAACAAAGGTTTCGCAGTAGTAGATAAATATCAGTAGACACAATTTAGACAGCAATTGCTAATTTATAAATCTATTTTTTAATGGACAAAATTAAGATTTTGGACTCCCCCTTTACACAAGTTGCTGCCTTTGTGTGCCCCTGAAAAATGTATCACTCATTTGCAGCCAACAGTGTTAGACAATGAGACAAGTTATTGTGAAGTGAGATTTTAAAGTGCTGGATTACAGTTACCTTGAGCATCAGATGTTAGTAGAATCAGATGGTGCATCAAATAAGAAACGTTCTCATGTAATCTAGAACAGTTAGATGTTCCTTTTCCACAAGCTGCTTTGCCAGTATCAACGAGGAACTACAGTACATTGCAATTTGTCAGATCACAAGTATTATGGAACCCTTCTTAAGAATTTGAAGTCCATATATATTTTTCCAGTAATACCATTGTTGTATGGATTTTAAAACAGAAGAACCACAAAAGATTATCTCATGAATAGGTGAGACAGAGGTTCAGATTTTAGACCAGTATTAGCGATTAATTGTAACAAATCCATACAGTCCCTTGATTAGTCTACTGTTACAAAACTATCAGAACATTTGCTTTTCAATTACTTCTGAATGATAAATAATTAACTGGAAAATTTGGTGATGATTTATAGTTTGGATTTTAAAAGAAATAAATCATACATGCCCTCTTCCTAGTGCCGATTTCAGCCACTTCTTCTAAATGATAATGGTCTGTTAACCATATTCCCTCCTACGGTGCCACCAGATTCTTTTATGCTTCTTAGCCATGTCTTTCCAAATTTTCTCACTGGATCATGTCAGATGAATAATTAACTTACATTAAATTGAAATAACCTAAATTAATCAGTACTCTATCAACATGACATCCACTCACAGTTAAGATGACATCTTACTTCAGTAAATACTTCTAGAAGCTCACTTACTCACAATTCAACACAGAATAAGAGGGAAAATGATTGAAATAATACAGACCCAGATGCTGAATCCATTATATTAGGAAAAATATTACATGGATCACATCAGTGGGTTTCTGGCATTTCCACCAAAATGTATATTGCAGCTCTTCAACCGACATTTTACATCTAGCCAGAATTTTTGCAAAGTGCAATTTACTGAGGCGCTCAGCATAACCATAGACATTCAAATTTATTTTGGCTCTGAAAATTCTTTGTAGATACATGCCCTCTTCATAGTGCTGATTTCAACCACTTCTTCTAAGCAGTGCAGCCCCTGTTACTCTATAGGTTATCCTCCTTCATGAGAACACTAGCATGAGAGAAAGGAACTCTGACCAGGTCGTTGGAGATACAGTCCAAAAGAAACAGAATCAACAAAACTGGTACTAGCACTGTAAAATATGTCAAAGATGCATCAGCTCAAACTGAATTGCACCAAAGCAAGAGCATCAATCTTTATATAGCCACAGTCACTGCTGTTCAATAGAAAGATGGGATGGTACTTACATTCCATTTACTCTAAATGTCTATGCAACCTTTAGACCCCATGGAAAAGCCATCCTGAAAATGGCAGTCATGCACTTGCTATGCATGTACACTGTTAATAAAGCCAAGGCATGGAGTGCAGGTTATAGCAATTTCATTCTAAGAATGTCACTTGTGCACCACTCAGGATAAGGCTCTGTTTTCAAGTACCCATCAGTACTAACACCAAGCACTAATACAAAAGAACTAGAATACAATGGGAACCTCATACTAGGGGAAAACGAAGGAGATAGACTACCTGAGGGACAGACAGACAAAAGTCTACATAGAACAGTGAAGTAATGCCACCTCAGTTATGGAGAGTGACTGAAACAACTGCACTGTATCACAAAATGTGTGTCTGGCACTATGTAATAGTAACTTGTAAAAACAGTAACAAGCTATATGCCCAAAATGAAATAAGAGGATATGCAAATTACTTTAAACAAGTGCTTGAAAAGTGTCAACAAGTGGCCTAAAATGATAGGAAGAGCAATTTATAAGGGGAAAATGAATTAAGTGGCTTACCCCAAAATATTAGGTGAATACCACTGTCATGGACATTTACCATCCTTTTCACCAAGCAATGAAGAACTCTGGGTGGTTAGAAATGCCACCCTTACTACGTGACTGAGAGTATCCACTGTCAAAAAGGATCTTGTCTTCCCAAACTTAAACTAAATGAAGCATGTTTTCTGAAAGAAGGCTGTAAAGAGGAAGAAAATTCATACCCTGTCCTCCGAGGTCAGCATCATCAGATCTGATACAAAGGAGGGTCCATGATGTCTCCTTCATCTAAATGAATAACTGAGCTCAAACATCATTATAGCAAAGACTAGAAGACTATCAGGCCTGGTTGTCGCATTCTCCAGCTAAGGCTGTTCCTTGTGCCATTCTTGCTGTTTAACTGTACTAAAACTTTACAGTAAACTTAAAAGAACAATATGCAGTATAATAAACACATTTAGGATCACTGAATGGTAGGCCGCGGAGGTGCAGTGGTTAGCATTGTCACCTCAGAGCAAGAGGTTCTCCAGTTTGATTCTTGGCTGGAGCGCCTCCTGTGTGCCCCATGGTTGAGTGACGTTAAAGACATGCAGGTAGGTGCATGCGTGAATGGGCGTGCCTTCTTTGAAGGTTGGGTGTCGAGCTGGCAACTCAGCACCATAAAAATCCACTGCCAATCATTAGCGGACGGGAGTTCCGCTGTGGTGACCTCTAACTGGGAAAAGCCGAAAGAGGATCACAGAATGAAACTGTAGCAACAGTGCTTATAACATTCAAAATGTCTTTGAATTACTTGGCAAGAATAACTCAGAAAGCACAGCAGATGTAATACATATGTCTATTATAAATTTGTCAAACAAACAGAAATAAAAAACAGTAACTGTACATTAAATCAAGCAAAGGATGTACATAGCAGAAGCTTGTTGTATGACACTGTTGAGACAGTTCCATAAAAAGCCTCAGCTTTACAATTAGTATATTCAAGGTCCTTACAAAACTGTACCTAAGTTTCCACATCCAAAGAAGCAAAACTATGAACCATAGCCTTCCTGTCAAAGAAAGCTTCTGTACAGATTGCAATGTTTCACTGTATCCAGAAAGGACAATCTTCAGTTATTTGTTTTTTTTTTAGTCCAACTGGGCAGAAAGCCTATTTTCAGCATAGGCTAAAAGAGAAAATCTCAACAGTAATAACACACACACGCACAAACACACACACACACACACACACACACACACACACACACACACACACACACACACACACACACACACACACACACACACACACACACACAGTAAGAACCTACAAAATCTCACAAAGTTAAGAAATTATGGAATTAAAGTGAAAAAAAATCACAATATTTAAAACAGAAAAATGAGTAAATAAAATTCCTGAAAATAGAAATCTCCAGGTAAAGATACTACAACTTAGAATGGGTCTAGGACTGTTGAATGAAAGTTCAACAGTCCGAATCCACTATCACAGAACACATGTCAATGAAAGCACTTTCACCGAAGAAGTGCTTTCACTAAAGTGTGTTAAAAAAAAAGAAAAGGCATTAAATCTACTTTTACGCAGTGGGGCAAGCCCCCCTGCACCCCCACACCCCCCTACTTTAATATTCTCACTCTGAGATCGCACTACAGTGGGGAAAAGGGAATTTTCACTTATCTGCACCGTAGTATGACTGGCACAACAGGCATACTTACACGAAAATGCTGCTTCAGTGAAAAGCATTTTTGCATAAGTATGCCCTCCCATTCACGATTCGGTAAAAAGTGTGTTTGTGCAGGAGTCCTAGACCCCTTAGAACATATCAATATAAATACTACGTACTTTAAACTGATGAGAAACAATGGGGATGCTAATGTATGAGGCAGTATGTACAGTTATTTGTTCATATGGATTTGTCTTAGAATGGAGAGTTTGTGATATTGCATTGTTACCGAGAATTAGAAAAAAAACTATTTTAGTCCTTGTTTCTTTGCTGCTTCTTTCTTTCCTAAACTAATAAGATTTGTAAATGAGCTCTTTGGCTATAACATCTTATGTAAGGGCACAGAACTTCATTCCATCTGCTTCCAGTAAGTATTTATCTTTCTGAGTTGGAAATCCCCATGTTACTGCTCACTTCACTACCTCCATATTTGTCTGCCTGTCACTCTGTCTCTCTGTCTATCTCTCTCTCTCTCTTTTTAATTGTCTTCTTATTTAAAGAATATATGAAATTTAGAACAATACTTATGTAAGTGCCTTTAACCTGTACTGTTGCAGTGGTTGAGACACTGACAGATTACAAATGGGCTGTACAGTCTATTTAATTTCAGTTTTGAAACAATCTTTAGGACAAGAAGGTTAAAGACAGCAGGAAAATGGTTTTCTGAAAGAAGGAACTATGCACATTAAACCTTATAAGCATTGTTGTAACGCTCCTACACACATGTAGTAACAACACAAAAATAAGAAACAAGAAGAAGCTATTGTGCCTTCATTTTCCTTTCTAACAATAACCCCAATATCAGTAACAGATGCATTAGAAATGATGTGCATATTGAATGACTTAACATCCTCTTTTCATTCAGGACTACCTGGGGACCATCACTATTTACTTAACTGTGAAATGAAGAATAGATACTCTTTTGGTTACATAAAGAAGTGGGGTGGAACTTGGTTGTCAGGCAGCACATTATACCAAACAGAAAATTTTAGCAGTAGTAGATAAATATCAGTAGACAGAAGTTCAACAGCAATACCTACTTTAATTTATAAATTTAGGATGCATTTTTTTTTTTTTGAAGAAAAAAATAAGATTTAGGACTATCTATTTACATGAGTTATTGCCTTTTGTGCTCCCCTGAATAAAATGTAGCATTCATTTGCAGCCAGTAGTGTTAGACAATGAGACAAGTTATTGCTGTAAAGTGAGATTATAAAGTACTGGATTACAATTATCTTGAGCCTCAGATGTTAATAAAATCAGGTGGAGTATCAAATAAGAAATGTTATCATGTAATCTAGAACAGTTAGATGTTTCTCATCCACAAATGGTGTTGTCAGTGTTAAAGGGGAACTAACATAAATTGCAATTTGACAGATCACAAATATTACAGAACCTTTTCTAAGAATTTGAATTATATATATATTTTTTCCAGTATTGTCATTGCTGCATGGATTTTAAAACAGAAGAGCTACAAAAGACCATCTCATGAGCAGATTCTAGACCAATGCTAGCAGTTAATTGTAACAAATCCATACCGTCTTGAAATTAGTCTATGGTTCCAAAACTATCAGAATGTTTGCTTTTCAATTATCTTTGAATGATAAATAATTTACTGGTAATATTGGTGATGAGTTGTAATTTGGATTTTAAAAGAAGGGAATTGTCATAGTTAAATGATAATGGTTTGTCAACCATATTCCATCTCACTGTGCCATGAAATTGTTTTATGTTTCTTAGCCATGTCTTTCCAGATTTTCTCACTGGATCATGTCAGATGAATAATAAACTTAAATTAAAATAAAATGACATACATAGGTTCATAGGTTGGTACTAGGCTATCAGACCTAGGGCCTATACAAGCCTAGCCATAACAATTCCCTGGCTATTTCTTCCCACAATATTTACTTCCCTGGGCCCCTGCCTAGCAGGGTGACTGACGAGATCCCCAGGGTGAATTTCCTATCTCCCATCCAATCGTCAAGGCTCCTTTTGAAAAGGGCCAAAGAGGCACCCTGCTTGACATTTATGGGCAGCCAATTCCAGAGCCTGGGGATTATCTGGGTCAGGAATATATCCCTCCAGGATTTGTTCATTGTGATGATAAGGTTTAGATCCCTGGAGTGTGTGGCAATGAGGGACTGGGATTTTTTTAAGTGTAGCATGTCCAACGACTCTGGGTTTGACATGGCCTTGTATGTAAAGCAGAGATCACCTCTGAGTAGACAATATGCGATGGAGTATAGCTGGAGATTTTTAAACGGTCAGCATAGGGCATCTTCTTTAGGCCTGTGATTCTTTTAGTGAGGTATTTCTGTGGTCTTTCCAGTTGTTGCAGATGTCTTGAGAGGTACATACCAAATGGGTCATTGTATTCTATAATGGGTCTAATGAGGGATGAGTACAGTGGGACAATGACCTCCTTTTTTCTGGATGAAAAGCCCTTAGTGATGAGGTGTGCCACATAGACTATTTCCTGACTGTTGTGGCGATGTAGTTATCGAAGGTGAGACCACTGTCTACCTGTGTCCCTAAGTCTCTTATCACACTTTCAGTGTTTAGTGTACTGCCACCTATGTGGTAATTCACGGGTACATGTCTTTTCCCAAAGGTGATAACTACACATTTCTTTGCATACATTAATCAGAACTCTAACAACGGAACACCCCACTTCAGTCAAGATGACATGACATCTTACTTCAGTAAAGTCATCTGTAAGCTCTCCGACTTTCAATTTAACATGGAATAGGAGGGAAAATAATTGGAATAATACAGACAAAAATGCCAAAAAGTTATGTTAGACAAGACATTACACAGATCATGTCAATGGTTTTCTGACATTTCCACAAAAACTGTATATTGCACCTCTTCAGCCATAATTTTACATACAGCCAGAATTTTTGCAAAGTACAATCTAATGAGGTGCTCAGCACAATCATAGGCATTCACATTTATTCTGGCTCTGAAAAGTCCTCATAGGTGTTCTCCCTCTTCCCAGTATCCATTTCAGCCACTTCTGAGCAGTGCTCTCGCTGTTACTCTTTAAGGCTTCAGGAGAGGCACACTAACATTAGAGAAAGGAAATCTGATCAGCTCTTTAGAGATACAGCCCAGAATAAACAAAATGGTTAAAATAGGTACTGGCACCATGAAATATGCCCAAAAATGCTTAACATCAGCTTGAATTACAACAAAACAAGAGTATCAGTCTTGATATAACCACAGTCACTGCTGCTCAATAGAATGATGGGCTGATACTTACAATCCATTGGTCCATGCAAGATATAGAACCACATAGAAAAGCTACCCAGAAAATAACAGTCATATACTTGCTACTCATGTAGACTATGAACAAAGCCGACATACCCAGTACAGGGGATAGCAATTTCATTCTAAGTTCTTCACTTCTGCACCACTCAAAATAAACTTTACTGCTCTGTTACAAAAGATATATTTCTGACAGGAAAGTTTTGCTTGAATAATCCTAAACAGTTCAAAGTAGTGATTTTGATAGTCCTTGGTGTTATAAAGGATTATTTCAAGGGGGGATCAAAAATCTAATAGCTTTCCTTTCAAAAGCTGTGTAAATGTAATTTGTTTCACTGAAGAAAGAGTTTCAGTCAATTTTGACTCATATTCAAGAATTATCATTAAAATAGACAAACTGGACAATAAAATTGATGATTTTAAGAAAGCTTGTTCCAAATAAAATGGAACAAAATAATGAGGGTCTTCAGGTACAGAAAAATCAGATCTATGGCACTGAAAAATCCCTTAATATTATGGATGGAAGGCTAAATGAAGGAGAAAACAAGACAGGACTTTTACTGCAGCAAAATAAAATCTTTTCAGCTAAAGTAGATAACCTTGAAAATAGATCTTGAAGGAATAATATTCATATATTTGGACTTCCTGAAGGTAACAGTATGATTTATTTTTAACTGCATGGCTTCCTAAGACTTTACTGCTCCCTGAAGCTCTCTCTTTTGAGATAGAGAGAGTACACCAGTCTCTAGGTAAACCTGCTGCAAAACCTGGTTCTGATCTGAGGTCCATAGTGGTGAAGTTTATTTCATCTCAGGACAAAGAATTGGTACTTAAAACTGCATGGGCTAAGTTACCACATAAATATTATAGAAATATTGTGCATTCTGACAATGACTACTCAACAACAGTGATGGCAAAAAGAAAACAATTCCTTCCACTTATTAGAGAACTTAAAAAGAAGCAATTAAAATTACATTTATTATTCCCAGACAGACTAAAGATTTTCCTTACAAATGGGGTTAAACTCTTTGAAGATCCTGACCCTGCTTTGTCATTTCTATAACCAAATGAAATTCTTGAACAAACAAAGGAAATGGATTGGGCTACTATAGCCTCAAAGAGGCATATAGACTCTAATGGAAGCAAGATAAGTGAGGAAAAGAAAAAAATAAAGGGACAATGAAGAACTTTTCCTTCTTCCTTTCCCCTTTCTTCAATTCTTATTTACAAGGAAAGTAACATGATGTCAAAGCATGTTTGATTTTTCCTTTTTGTAAACAAGCACAATTTTAGTTTTATATAAACCTTTAACAGTAAATCAAGAAACAATAACATGCTCAGCTATAACATAAATAGAAAATTGACTACAAGCAAGTAGACTGCATATGAAAGATTATTTTTTGTATTACACTTATTTATTTTACAGTTAATTGACAATATCTTTTTATGAGTTGGAACAAAAAGTTATACATTTTTAACAAAGACATTCAGTGTTTATATTAATAAATATGTGCAGGTGTCTATATAAAATTGCATGCTTATTTATGAATGAAAAAAGACTGCAACATGACACATAGTTGAACTCACATTTGTTTATCTTATATAGTTGCTATTACAGGCTTGAACACAGCATATATTTTTAGTACTATCTTGTTTTTAGGTTCATAGGTGTGTAGTAAGCCAACAGCCCTGGAGCCTTTACAACCCTAGCCCATAGAAGTGCCCTGGCATCATGTCACCATTAGTTCCCGGTGCCTTTATCAAGTACAGCCACTGGAGTGATCCCTGGGGTGAACTTTCTATTTCCCATCCGCTCATCAAGATTTCTCTTGAATCGGGCCAGTGAGGTGCTATGCTTGACATGTATTCCAGAACATGGGCAGTCGCTAGGTTATGAACCTGTCTCTCCAGCATGTTCTGTTGATTGTAGTAATGAGGTTGAGTTCCCTGGAGCATGTGGTACGGGTGGTGTGATGCCTGTGCACTGTCCCAGCAATCAAGGAGCCTCAATCCTCACCACTAACACCAGTGAGGGGTAGCCACATTGGGAAGGATAACAAATACACACGCAGTAAAGTACAATTTCCCTTAAGAGCACACAGAGATTATAGTCAGTCTGGGGCTGGTTTCTCCCTTTCTCTCCAGATCCTCAACAAGATCCCCCATTGGCACAGCTATAGGGTCCAGATCTCAGCCTAGTGGTCAAGCTAAAACCTCCAGCACCCTCTCTGTCCAACCACTGTTTTGTGTCCCTGCCCAAGTAGCTGACACACACACACTTTGAGATATAAGTTATATACAAACACACAGACACTCCTGGGAAGGCTGGCACAGGTTTTCCAGCTATGCCCTTCTGCCCAGACTATACAGTAGTACCACTTGCCATCAACCACTAATATCAGCTGCTAATAAGGCCCTTATCAAAGGGTGTCCAATTATTACTGTGCAATATTATTATCCAAATGGTAAGTGTGACGAACAGCAAGGCTTATTTGGAGTGGCTTGGACAGTATCACCATATACATGCAATGTACTCTAAAGCTTACATTATCTCTACATAAAACAGACACAGTTGAAAGGTTTAAAAATATTTAATAATAAGTAATAAGAACACAAGACAATACTTCTTACTACACAGTGCTAGTCAAGAGTTCAGAGATCACAAAAAATGCTTAAAACAATACAGTAGAAAAGTTCTGACAGCAATACAGAAAACAGCTAGACTAGACTTCCTATTTCCTATCTATATCTAAGAGCAAACACAGTTCTAAAATAAGCTTACATATAGAGCAATTTAGTGCTGGTGATGTTGTCAGTTCTGAAAACAAATGCAAAATGTTCTGATTCTCTCTCTCTCTGTCCTTAAATTGATGACACAGTACTCCTGACTCATTTTAGATTGCATCATTATTCTCTGTTTCCCAAGCTAACAGAAACTCAGAGTGTAACAGCCCTTTTGATCTTGCAGCAGGTCAGAAAGCCAGAGCAATAAAAGACATTATACATGTAAATTCTAGCCATTAACTCTGGTCTCAAAACAATAGTCTTCATTCAGACATCTTGGCTCTAAGTTTTGAGATCAAACAATTATGCAATGCTTGACTTAAAAGCTTTCCTCCAGCAGAGTGCAATGTGGTTACATTTTTGAAGTTCAACATTTACCAGAATTTTTTACATTTAAGAGAACAAGCATGTGGCTTAAATTAATATTTACGAATGACAGAATTATCTACAAAATCCTATCTAGCTAGGCTGGCAGCCTTCACAGATGGATTGGGATTTCTTTAGGTGTAAAATTTCTAACAGGGCTGGGTCAGATATAGCTTTGTAAGTATAGCAGAGATCGTCTCTTAATAGACGATATGCGACAGAGAAAAGCTGAAGTTTTTTGAGTCTGTCCATATAGGGCATGTGTTTAAGGCCTAGGATCCTCTTCGTGTGGGACTTTTGTTGCCTTTCCAGCTATTGCAGGTGTTTAGTGAGGTACATGCCAAATGGGGCATTATACTCAACGATTTGTTTAATGAGAGAGATGATGACCCCTTTCTTCCTGGATGCAAAACCCTTGGTAATGAGATGTGCCATATAGAAGGACTTTCTGACCACAGTGGCAATGTGGTACTCGAAGGAGAGGTTGCTGTCAACCTGTGTCCCCAGATCTCTTATAACCCCTTCAGTTTTCAGTGGGCTACCATCAATGTGGTAATTAGTGGGAACTGATTTTTTCCCAAAGAGTATGATGGCACATTTTTTGGCATTAAGCTTAAGGCCATAGTTTTGACACCAGTCGTTGGTCTCAGTGAGGCCTTTCTGTAGGATGTATACATCACTTGGGGAGTTATTAATGGCTCCCAGCTTGCAATTGTCAGCAAACCTGGTCAGCCAGAGTCCCTTCATGCTGGTCTGGAGTTCTGAGAAGTAGATTCCAAACAGGAGTGGACCCAGGACTGATCCCTGTGGGACTCCAATCATGCCTGGTCAGCAGTCTGACTTGGAGTCTGCTACTTTCACCCTGTGGATTCTATCTGTGAGCCAATTTGCAACCCACCTAGTGATATAGGGGTTGATACCTAGTTTGGTGAGTCTATTAATAATTATTGAGTGGGGAATGGTATCAAAGGCCTTGGCCAGATTGAGATAGGCTGTATGAACTGCCTTGCCCTCATCCACAGCTCTGGTGACTGACTCAAAGAAGTCAACCAGGTTGAGCAGGCATGATCTACCCTTCACAAAACCAAATTGCATGGGATCCAGAGTTTGGAGATTCCCTATATCCTTGTTAATTAGGTCCATGATGATGCGCTCCTTAACCTTACATATCAGACTTGTCAGTTTAATGTGACAATAATTCCCAGGGTCTGTAGTTGCTCCCCCTTTATGAAAAGGGATGACTTGATGCTTTTGGGAAAAGTAACAACAGTGTTAATTTCTATCTGTTTCTTAAACGGTGCATTATACAAAATACCATCATGGTCATTTTAATATAAAATGAATAGAAATTAACCAAAGTAAACACTTGCTAGAGTAATATTTAAAAGGAAGCTTTGCTAATAATTGCATTCTAAGGCTGCCTGAAGAGCCAATATACAGTCTTAGATAATAAGCTATTGTTTTTGCTAGACACAGTGATATGTGAGGTGGGACTGGGGGGGGGTGAATATAGTTGTTAAAGAAGTGTCTTTTATGGCTTTTTAGTTAAAAAGAAGTTTTAGTATATTAAACAACCTTTAAACTTTCTACATGAGTGCAAGATCAAGCTTGGTGTTGTTTGTAATGAAAATGATTGCTATTTGAGGGCTGTGCTTATGTGAAGAGCTTCAGTGTGGTTTAGAAACAAAGCTACTTTCTCTTAGGCTCAAGCTTTCTTCTTTCACTAGATTATGTGAAGCTTTTGAGGTAAAGACCTGAGATAACTTGAAATTCCTGCCCATACTGACAGAATAGAACTGTTCAAGCTTGAAGGTCTGGTTTGACAGACAGCTTTGGAAAGAATTTAAATAAAAGGTGGAACTTTCTGAATATGCATTAGAACAAATTTCACTGCAACAATACATAGCTATACAAACTAGCATAGCAGAAGTAAAGTTAATATCATATTACATGTAGTATGAAAGCTTATAATTGAAACAGGAAAAAATGTATACTGTTTGAGGGTTTTATTCGATGTAAATGAATACAAATATAATATTTAAAGTTTTATTTTTATGGCAAAGTATATAAGCATAGAACGTATTCATAAAATACATAAAGGTTTTAAAGAAATAAGAATGCTGGGGATTTCTCTTTGTAATAGTAAATCATCATCTGTGTTGTTCTTTAATAATTTATTTGATATGTACAGTTAGAAAATTTTTTTTTAATATATAGGTCTAAAAATGAAACAATTGGTCTGCTTATTTATATTAATAATAAAGACATAGGATACAGCTATACTTTTAGTTAATTGTTGTTAGAGTTATATATATTTGCGGTAGAGTGGTTTTGGTGGTATCTTTCTTCTCACTCTTTGTCAGAATATTGGATGAGTTGGTTTGCATAGATGATTAAACTATTCAAGCATGGAATGTTAGACTCCATGAGGTGTAGGAGGAGTTTTGGAAGTAATTGTTTTATGACAATCTTACTTATTGCCTTTTTAGGAGTGTTCACAAATGTAATGATTTTGTTTCTAAATATATTCTCAGAATTTACTATTTGTATGTGCATTAATAAGCAGTCTGTTATACTTCATAAACTCAAATGCCATGGAACAACTAGTCACCATCCCACAAGTCACTGAGAGGATCAGATCAAACTAATAATCGCTGCTGGAGGTCCCTCGCCCCCCCCCACCTGAAAAAAAAAGACCACAGTGAAAAACTTCCCCCCCCCTAAGATGTCTATTCCCCCCCGACTGTGTCTCCCCAAACACTCGCCCAAAATGCAGTCACCACTCCTCACTAAGGCAAAAACACACATCTAGCGGGGTGTCCCCCGGGGTGTGTGCCTATGCTTCATGAACAGGAATTTAAATTAAAAGTTAGGACAGCTGTTTAATCTCTGCGCCCCATTCAGGATGCATTGCCCAAGGGAGTGGCGCCTGGCGACTCATACAGGGTCATTATCTATGAGAAATAAGTATATGTTTCATTGCTGGAGCCTTCCTGTGCCCTGACAGAGTGTTCTTCAAACTATCTGGAGATATACAGAGCTAAGTATATTTTTCTGGCACTTTGTACTGTTAATTGTTGCTTGACTAATTTTATATCATTGCTGGGTAGCTTCAGAGTTGTGCACTGTTATTTTTGCTTCACTGTATAGTTTTTCAGATCTCATTTGATCTGGGACACTCCCCCCAGTCTCATCTCTTTACCTTATTCTACCTAATAGACTCCTTCTGCACTTGTTTTAGTCAATATTAATTTAATTGCATTTTTTAAACTGTTTGGTCTAACATTGCTACATACTCAAGCGTGCTAGCTTGCACTGCATTTGAATTGTTTTTACTGCTGTTTTAGCTACTTTTCTCTACAAAAAAAATGTAAGCCTGTTTCCTACCTTTCCTGTAACTAGTATAGTCCAGATTCAGATTTGCTGTATCCAGGTCTGTATGTAAGCTTCTGAGCACCCCAAGCTTTCTGTGTTGGAGGGAAGCCCTCTAGCTTATCAGTGGTAAGCATTAGGTAACCTATCTACCACATAAGGAGTGGTTTTGGCCCAGAAATTGTAGTTATTGGCCATTTGGGCAGTTTTTCCATAGGTTCATAGGTAGGTTCATAGGTAGGTACTAGGCTATCGGCCCTAGGGCCCATACAAGCCTAGCCAAAAAATGTACCCTGGCTTTCGCCACCCAAGAAAATTATTTTCCTATGCTCCTGTCGAGCAGAGCCACAGAAGTGATCCCCGGGGTGAATTTCCCATTTCCCATCCAATCATCAAGATTTTTCTTGATGAGTGCTAATGAGGATCTCTGTTTGACATAGATAGGTAGTCTGTTCCAGAGTATGGGAAGTCTCTGGTCTCTCAACTTTCTGATTTAAAAGCCCACATTTGCACTTTTTTCCCCCCTTTCCTGTAACTAGTTTAGTCAAGATACATATTCTTAGTTTTAGCACTTGAATTTGCTTATTAGTGATCAGCACTTGTTCAGAACTTGTTGTAAGCACTAAATAAGCTACTAATAACTACAGCACTCATCCTTTCTCATTACCTAGAGGAAAACTGTTTTGGTACTTACTTTCCTCACTTGCTTAGAGAAAAACAGCTCTTGTACTCACTTTCCTCACTTACCTAGAGGAAAATAGTTTTTTATTCAGGCATGCAAAATCTGAAGGTAATGCTACTCAATGCTAGAAGTCTGAACCTCAAAATGCAATCTCTCGAGGCACTCCTAAAAATGGAGAACATTGATATCTGTGCAGTAACTGAGACCTGGTTCAAGGCTCCAGAGAGCACCCCTGCAATACCACACTTTTCAGCCACCAAACCAGGACCGAAACATTAAGTTGGAGGAGTATCCATATTCACCAAGGATATTCACACCACCAGGCTAGTTGCCCAACACAATGTGTCTGAAATTCTCCAAGTGCAACTAACACTAGGTAAGACTCCAATCCAAATTGTAGCTTGCTACAGATCCCCCACCATGCCCCAAGATTCTCACTACACCTTTCTAAACTTACTGTAAAATATTAAGATAGAACCAAACACCCTAATACTGGGTGATTTTAACTACCCTGCCATTAACTGGGAAAACTACTCGTGTACCAACACCTTTGCCCAACGGTTCTTGGAATTCATAAATTCCAATGCCCTGGATCAACTAATCCATAGTCCCACCAGGGGCTCCAATATCCTAGACCTGGTCATTACCAACATGGGAAATCAATGCTCCACACCTATGGTCACCCCCTCGTTAGTCAGGTCTGACCATAAGTTAATCACCCTTAACATCCACATCCCACCCCCACCCCCCAGTAAGGAAACCTCCATAGAAAACTTCTCCAAAGCCAACTTCATGCTACTCAAGTCAGAAGTGAAAAATTTCATGACACCCATGCAGACGAGAACTGAAAGTTCAACTGCTGAATCCTACACTAAGGCACTGTGCGAGCACATCCACTCATGCATGAATCGTGCCATCCCAAATAGAACCAAGATGCTCTCATCCAAAAAAAGGAAGCCAATCTGGTGGTCCCCTGCCATAAACAAACTTTACAACAAAAGGAAGAAACTGTTGCAGAAAAAAGGAAAATCTCAGGATGCAAAAAACTCCCTTACCAGCCTCAGTAAGAAACTGAGATCCCTCATAAAATCCTCCAAAGCTAGTTATGAAAATAAAATTGCCAAAGATTCCAAAGACAACCACAAGGCATTCTATAACTATGTCAAGAATCTAAATGGCAATGCTCAGATCTGCTCTGAGCTAAAACAGAATGGCATTAAATATACTGATCCCAAGGATATTGCCAATATCTTGGCAGATTGATTCAGTGCCAACTTCACCCCCCTCTCACCCCCTAAATGGCCCATCTCAATACTGGAAGATTGCCAAATTCCAGTAATAACGGCCACACAGGTAAAAAACGCACTCTCTAAAGCTAAGAATACAGCATCCATGGGACCAGATGACATCCCGGGCTGTGTACTACATGAACTACAATATGAACTGGCACCTCATCTAAGTGTCATGTTTAATCATAGCTTAACCTCAGGTTTCATGCCCACTGAGTGGCGCAGAGCTACAGTTATCCCACTCCACAAGGGGGGGATCCACCTTGGATCCCGGAAACTACCATCCCATCAGTCTGACAAACCTTATCTGCAAGGCCATGGAGTGTATTATTATGGAACTTATAAACAAAGACATTGGCAAGCTTCAAACACTGGACCCCACCCAGTTTGGGTTCGCGAAGGGCTAATCTTGTCTCCTGAACCTGATTGACTTCTTTGAATCAGTTTCCAGAGCCATGGGCAAGGATAAGGTGGCCCACACAGCCTATCTAGTCCTTTGCCAAGGCCTTTGACACCATCCCCCACTTTGGAATCATAGATAAACTTACTAAGCTGGGCATTGATCCCTACGTCATCCAATGGGTTGATAACTGGCTTACTGATAGAACCCACACTGTAAAAGTAGTCAACTCCAAATCCAGCTCCAGACAAGTGACAAGTGGAGTACGTCAGGGTTCAGTACTGGGACCGCTCTTGTTTGGCATCTACTTCTCTGAAGTACAGGCCAACACTAAGGGACTCTGGCTAACAAAGTTTGCAGATGACTGAAAACTGGGAGCCATTATTGAATCCCCAAATGATGTGGATACACTACAAAAGGGCCTTACAGAAACAGATGCTTGGTGCCAGAGCCATGGGCTCAAGCTCAATGCCAAGAAATGTATAGTTATCCCCTTTTGGGAAAAAACATGTACCCATGAATTACCATATAGGTGGCAGTACACTAAACACCAAAAATGTAATAAGAGACTTAAGGACACAGGTGGACAGTGGTCTCACCTTCGGAAAAAAAAAAAAAATCTGCTTTTACTGTATTTGTGTTTTTTCCTACTTTATTTTGCTTTCGCGTCATCTTAAAAGTACTCAATTGTATTTATTACTGCTTGGTGTAACTCATTGTAAGCCTTTTAGTTTAAGCACCTGGGCTTCAGACCAGTTTTACATTAGGAAGGTTTGTGGTCTGCACTGTAGTGGCAGAACAGGTAGCTTACATCCTTCTAAGTTGGGAACTGCTGATTGAAGGCTCAGTGTCTGTTATTCTAAAAGTGTATTAATTCTGGTTTAAGCACTTGGGCTTGAGGCCAGTTATTTTACATTAAGAGGGTTCGTGTTCTGCACTCTTGTGGGAGGAGAGGCTGGTCTCTGTCCTTCTGAGCTGGGAATTTCTGGTTAAAGCTTATAGTGCCTGCATATTTGAATTGCTTCTTACTGAAATTGGTACACCTCATTTGCTGTAGCATAGACTAGATCCAGGCCTGCTGAATCTAGCTTTGTTTGTATAACTTGAGCACTAATCCAGGCATTCTTTAAAGTATTCAGTTGTATTTATTACTGCTGGTAGTAACTTGATTAAAGTGTAGCTATCATTTCTAAGTCTTTTGGATTAAGCACTTGGGCTTCAGACCAGTTGTTTTACATTAGGAAGGTTTGTTCCCTGCAATGTGGTGGCAGGACAGGTAGCTTACATCCTTCTAAGTTGGGAACTGCTGATTGAGAGCTCAGTGTCTGTTATTCTAAAAGTGTATTAGTTCTGGTTTAAGCACTTGGGCTTCAGGCCAGTTATTTTACGTTAAGAAGGATTGCGGTCTGCACTCTTGTGGGAGGAGAGGCTGGACTCTGCCCTTCTGAGCAGGGAATTTCTGGTTAGAGGCTTATAGTGCCTGCATATTCTAACTGTTTCTTACTGAAATTGGTACACCTTGTTTGCTGTAGCATAGACTAGATCCAGGCCTGCTGAATCTAGCTTTATTTGTATGCTTGTTGTTTGTTTATTTCCTTGAAATGCTAATTCCACCTAAAACGCGGCCTTTTAGCACTTCTGTGGATCCCTAGTGATATCTGCATTGCTTACTGTACTTATTTCCTTGTTTCACTTGAAAGAAAGTTACTGTTTGTCATTTTTGCATTTAAGTTACCTGTAACACATTGCATTTAAGTTACCTGGCACTTGTTCACTAAAGGAATTATATAAGTCAGCTCTAAAAAATTAAAAACACTACACCCTCACAAACTCCCCTTGAGTACCTTGTTCCCATTGGCCCTTTTTTTCAATTATAAAGGAATTCCCAATACTATTCTAGCATGTCCAAAGGTCAGTTGTCAATCTCCTCTCCGGTCCAGCTTGTGAATCTGGGAATCTTGAGGCAATGTTACAACTGCCTCATGTACACAGACAACCCTCTCCTCCTCCCAACAAATTCCAACACATGTGAGAGATGCAACCATATAGCCAAACTGGAGGCTAAGCTCTCTCAACTCAGTACTGGCGTAACCAGTCAGGAGGAGAAGGAAACCACACTCACTACAATTCCAGTCTCACATAGACCTACCACGACAACAAACCAAACACATAAACACACAAAAACATACTCGGAGGCTCTAAATAAAATCTGCCTAAGCAGCAGAGACCTCCAAAGCAGACACCCAAGCAACCGCTACCCCAAAACAAAACACGTGCAACATATAGCTTACAAAGCCAGTGTGCCGAACAGTCACAGCCCTTAAGGCTAAACAACACACCTGATACACTTGTAATAGGTGACTCTATCGTCAAGCACACTGATGTCCCGCTCACCAGGCTGAACAAGGAGAAGGTCACAGTGAGCTGCCTGTCGGGCGCTAGGATCCGCCACATAACACAAGCACTCAGGTCACTCCAAGGGAAGTACAAATATGACTCAGTCATTGTCCATGCTGGAGTGAATGACCTGAGACGTACCTCCCTGGACTACATGAAAAGAGACATAGAGGAGCTCTCTGAGCATGTAGCCCAGGCCGGTATGACCCTGACCTTGAGTAGCATCTTACCCTCACCAAGAATGATGCCACAATATGAAGACAAGATGATCAATTTCAACAATTGGCTTAAGTGTTGGTGTCATTCAAAGGGGATCCAATGCCTGTCAGCCTGGGATGACATGCTCAAAAAGTCACGATGCTTCGCTAGGGACGGCTTGCACCTGTCACTCCTTGGCTTTTGGATATTGGCAAAGGCTCTTGCTACCCCCATAGTGCCTTTTTTAGGCAAGGCTCAAAAGACAAACCCACCTCCATAGGTATCACAAGGGATAAGAAACTAAGAGTAATGCTACTCAATGCCAGAAGTCTAAACCTCAAGATGCACTCGAAACTCTCCTTAGCATGGAGAACATCGATATCTGTGCAGTAACAGAAACCTGGTTCAAGACTCCCGAGAGCACCCCAGCACTACCAGGTTATACCTCATACCATGCTTTTCGGCCCCAAAACTTGGACCGAACCACAAAATGAGGGGGAGTATCAATATTCGTCAAAGATACCCACACCTCCAGGTTGGTGGCACAGCACGAAGCATCAGAGACTATCCATGTGCAACTAACTGTGGGTAAAACTGCCTTCCAGTTTATAGCCTGCTACAGACCACCCTCCCAAACACAGAAACCCCACTTGGCCTTCCTGGGAATACTGGAAAATATGAAGGTCTCTCCAAACACCATTATATTGGGCGACTTCAACTACCCAAACATAGACTGGGAGCATTACTCTAGCTCCAACACCCTAGCCCAAAGGTTCCTAGAATTTATAAACTCAAATGCTATGGAACAACTTGTTACCACTCCCACAAGAGGGGAAAACATACTGGACCTGATCATCACCAACATGGGAACACTATGCTCCAGACCAGAAGTGTATCCCTCACTGGTAAGATCAGACCATAAACTAATCTCACTGGATATTCACATCCCGACCCCACACCCTGCCCAGAAAACCACAGTGAAAAACTTCTCTAAAGCAAATTTCACACTCCTCAAAACTGAGGTGGAATCCTTCAAAGCCCCTGGGCCTGTGAAAAATATGGCCCAGACCGCAGAATCCTTTATAAACGCATGCTATGAACACCTTCAGGAATGCATGGATCATGCAATCCCAAATAAAACCAAGACCCAATCCTCCAATGGCAGACGTCCTGTCTGGTGGACCCCAGCCATAAACAAACTATACAATAGAAGGAGGACGCTACTACATGATAGAGCAAAATCCCAAAAAGGGAAGGCATCTCTGATCAGTATTAGCAAAAAACTACGGGCACTCATAAAATCGTCTAAGGCCAGCTTCGAGAGAAAAATTGCACAGGACACTAAGGATAATCACAAGACTTTCTTTAGTTATGTTAGGAACCTGGGTGGGAATTCCCAGATATGCTCAGAATTAGTCCAAAATGACAAAAAATACACCGAGCCCACAGACATTGCCAACATCCTAGCTGACAGGTTCAGTGCAAACTTCTCCGCGCCTCTCCCCACCAAAAGGGCAAATATCTATCCCAACAGAGTGCTGCCCCCCTGACATCTCAGATGCTCAGGTAAGAGCCGCCCTCTCCAAAGCAAAAAACACAGCATCAATGGGACCAGATGGTGTCCCGGGCTGCGTCCTACATGAACTCCAAGAAGAGCTAAACCCAAACATAAAACTACTGTTCAATCTTAGCCTTACTACAGGATATGTACCCAAAGAGTGGCGTACAGCAACAGTGGTCCCTCTGCACAAAGGTGGTGCCTCAACAGATCCTGGAAACTATCGCCCCATAAGCCTGACTAGCTTGGTCTGCAAAGCTATGGAAAGGATCATCATGGACCTCATAAATAAAGATATTGGGGACCTACAGACACTGGATCCTACCCAGTTTGGCTTTGTTAAGGGCAGATCCTGCCTCTTAAACCTGGTCGATTTCTTTGAAACAGTCACCAAGGCCATTGACGAGGGGAAGGTGGTCCACACAGCCTACCTGGACCTCGCAAAAGCCTTCGATACAATACCCCACTTGGGCATTATAGATAAGCTCACCAGCTTAAATATAAACCCCTATGTCACTAGATGGGTTGCAAACTGGCTCAAAGACAGAACCCACATGGTTAGAATTGCTGGAGCCATGTCAGACTCCAAACCAGTTACAAGTGGCGTCCCACAAGGCTTAGTCCTGGGACCTCTCTTGTTCGGTATATATTTCTCAGCGGTACAGGCCAACACGGAAGGACTGTGGCTGACCAAGTTCGCAGATGACTGCAAACTGGGCACCATAATCAACTCTCCAGCCGACACAAGCATCCTCCAAAAGGGCCTCATAGAAACAGACAACTGGTGCCAGAGCCATGGCCTCAAGCTAAATGCCAAAAAGTGTATAGTCATCCCCTTTGGCAAAAACAAAGTGCCCACAAATTACCACATAGGTGGTAATCCATTAAGTACAGAAGAAGTCATTAGGGACCTGGGGACCCAAGTTGATAGCAATCTCTCATTTGACAACCACGTGGCCAAAGTGGTTAGAAAAACATTTTATATAGCCCACCTAATCATGAAGGGATTCACATCTAGATCAGGGAGGTCATCGTGCCTCTTCACTCATCCCTCATCAGGCCCATAATTGAGTACAATGCCCCTTTTGGGATGTACCTTACCAGACACCTGCAGCAACTGGAAAGACCCCAAAAGTACCTCACCAAGAGGATCAAAGGGCTCAAACAGATGCCATATGCTGCCCGGTTAAAGAAACTCCAGCTCTACTCAGTGGCATACCGCCTGCTCAGAGGTGATCTGTGCCTGACGTATAAAGCCATGTCCAACCCGGAATTAATGGACATGCTGCACCTCAGAAAATCCAAATCCCATCGAGCTACGCTCGAGACTTGAACCTCAGCACTGAAATAAATAGGACATGCTGGAGGGACAGATTCATAACCCAGAGGCTCCCTTCACTCTGGAATAAAATCCCAGTCCAGGTTAGGCAGAGTCCCACATTGACTCTCTTCAAGAGGAATCTTGATGAGTGGATGGGAGATCGTAGGTTTACCCCGGCTATCACTTCTGTGGCACTGTTAGACAGAGGCACAGTATACTAACCTCAAAAAAAGGCAATACAAAATTAATTTAAAATGGGTGGCGAAAGCCAAACACACTCTGGCTTGGCTTATAAATGCCCTAGGGCAGATAGCCTAGTATGAACCTATGAACCTATAACCACATCCCCACAACAGTCAGGAAATCCTTCTATGTGGCACACCTCATCACTAAGGGCTTTTCATCCAGAAAAAAGGAGGTCAGTGTCCCACTGTACTCATCCCTCATTAGACACATTAGAGAATACAACGCCACGTTTGGTATGTACCTTTCAAGACATCTGCAACAACTGGAAAGGCCACAGAAATACCTCACTAAAAGAATCACAGGCCTAAAGTAGATGCCCTAAGATGACCACCTTAAAAAACTCCAGCTATACTCTGTTGCATATCGTCTACTCAGAGATGATCTCTGCTTAACATACTAGGCCATGTCAAACCCAGAGCTGTTGGACATGCTACACTTAAAGAAATCCTAATCCCTCAGAGCCTCACGCTCCAGGAATCTAAACATTGCTATCACAATAAACAAAACATGCTGGAGGGATAGGTCCCTGACCCAGAGACTCCCCATACTCTGGAATAGACTGCCCATACATGTCAAGCAGAGCGCCTTCTTGGCCCTCTTTAAAAGGAACCTTGATGATTGGATGGGAGAAAGGAAATTCACCCCAGGGATCACGTCAGTTGCCCTGCTAGACAGGGGTCCAGGGAAGTAAATAGTGTGGGAAGAAATAGCCAGGGAATTGTTATGGCTAGGCTTGTATAGGCCCTAGGGCTGATAGCCTAGTAGCAACCTATGAACCTATGAACCTATGTCCAAGGGTCAGCTCCCAGTGTTCTCTCCTGTCTATCTGATGAATCTGGGCATCTTGGGGCAATGTAGAAATTGCCTCATGTACACAGACAAACCTCTCCTCCTGCCACCCAACACTACAACCTGTGAGAGATGCACTTATATGGCCAAACTGGAGGTAAAGCTCTCTCCAACCAAGACTGAACTTGACAGTCAAGAGGAGAAGGTAAACACTTGCACCACACCACACTCATCACATAGTCTCACTAAATCTACACCACCAAAATCCACACATAGAAACACAAAAACATTCACAGAGGCTCTCAATAATAATCTGCTGAAGTAATAGAGACCTCCAAAGCAGAAATACAAGCAACCTCCACCCCTCAACACAACCCAAATGACACATAGCCCGCAGACTCAGTGTGCCATTCAACCACAGCCAATGAGGCAAAACAATGTATCCAACACACTAGTCATAGGTGACTCTATAGTCAAGCACACTGATGTCCCACTCACCAGGCTAAACAAGGAGAAGGTTACTGTCAGCTGCCTGTCGGGTGCCAGGATCCGCCACATAACCCACACACTCAGGTCACTCCACAACAAGTACAAATATGACTCTGTCATTGTCCATGTTGGTGTGAACGACCTGAGATGTACATCCCTGGACTACATGAAAAGAGACATGGAAGAGCTCTCCGATCTTGTAGCCCAGGCAGGTATGACCCTATCCCTGAGTAGTATTCTGCCATCACCCAGAATGATACCGCAGTACAAAGACAAAATGATTGACTTCAACAATTGGCTAAGCTTCTGGTGTCATTCTAAAGAGATCCAGTATCTGTCTGCCTGGGATGACATGGACAACAGACCACAATGCTTTCCAGAGATGGGCTGTACCTGTCACCCCTGGGATTCCGGATATTAGCTAAGGTTCTTGCCGCCCCTATAGTGCCTTTTTTAGGCAAGGTTCAAATGACAAATTCACCACTGTAACAGGAACAGGCAAGCAAAATCTGAGGGTGATGCTACTCAATGCTAGAAGTCTAAATCTTATAATGATCTCACTCAAGACACTCCTTAAAATGGAGAACATCGATATCTGTACAGTGACTGAGATCTGGTTCAAGGCTCCAGAGAGCACCCCTGCACTAACAGGCTATAACTCATACCACACATTTTGGCCGTGTAACCTGGACCGGAACACCAAAGGCGGAGGTGTGTCCATATTCATTAAGGATATCCACAACTCCAGGCTAGTTGCTCAGCATAATGCATCCAAGGTTATCCAAGTGTAACTAACAATGGGTAAAACTGCAATCCAAATTGTAGCTTGCTACAGATCCCCCACCATGCCCCAGGATTCCCACTCCTCTTTTCTTGATGTACTGGAAAATATTAGGGATCAACCAAACACCCTAATAATGGGCGATTTCAACTACCCCACCATTAACTGGGAAAACTACTCATGTACCAACTCCTTCACTCAACGTTTTCTGGAATTCATAATCTCCAATGCCCTGGATCAATTTATCCACACCCCCACCAGGGACAACAATATCCTAGATCTAGTCATTACCAACATATGAACCCGGTGTTCCACACCTGAAACAAACCTGCCATCGGCATCTGATCCAACCAACCATAAATCAATCACCTAATCACATCCCCCCCCACTCCCATTAAAGGAAACATGGTAAAAAAAACCAGCCAAAGCCAACTTCAAAGCCAAAAGCCATAGTGGTGAAATGACACAGACTTCCATGACACCGACACTACACAAATACTGAACGATGCACACATCACACACTTTATAAGCACTAGCACGCGAGTGCATGGCAGATCATTATTTCAAACAAAGAACAGACAAGACATCCCTCAAAAAAAAAGAAGCCAAGCTGGTCCCCTGCCATAATAAATCTGTACAGAAGAAAGAAAGAAACTGTTGCAAAAGTAAAATCCCATGAGAGAGGAGGAGCTCCCTGGTCAGCCTCAGAAGCTGGCGATCTCTCAAAAAAATCCAAAGCTAGTTACAAAAAAACAAAATTGTCACTGATTCTAAAGACAACCACAAAGCATTCTATAGCCATGTCAAAGAATCTCATGGCAACACTCAGATCTGCTCTGAGTTACAGCACAATGGCACTAAATATACAGACCCAACTGATATTGCCAACATCCTGGAGATAGGTTCAGCTAAACTTATTCCCCTCCTCTCCCCTAAAGGGTGTAAAGTTCCTGTAATCACCGCTGCACTAAAACCACACTCCAAAGTCCAAAGTCACAGCATCCACATCCATGGACCCCATCCCAGGACAGGATTCACTCTAATGAACTACAGAATGAACCGGCACCCACCCACCCTAAGTACCATTATAGCCTCACCTCTCGCTTTTTGCCCACTGAATGGACTGGGCACAGGTTATGGTTATCCCACTCAGGGGGGAGTGACCACTGACCCTGGGAACTACCACCCCATTGCTTTTTGAGCCTGGGTCTGCAAGGCCATGGAACATATCATCATGTCTCCACATTCTGGTCCCTACCAGTTTGGGTTTGTAAAAGGCAGAGATCATGTTCCAAAAGCCCGAGCGAGGGGGTAGGTGTGGTTCACAGCCTATCTAGATCTTGCCAAAAGCTTTCAACACCATCCCTCACTCTGGAATTATAGATAAACTCACTAAACTAGGTATAAATCTCCATGTCATGGGTTGCCAACTGGCTCTGCAAGCTGACCACACCCAGAACCCAAAAGTAGCAGACTCCAAACGACCAGACCAGTGACAGACCAGTGACAAGTGAGGTTTCAGGTCAGGTCCTCTAGTGTCTAGTGTTTCTTATCTACTTCCTGACTAGGCTAACACAGAAGGAACAGGCTAATGAAATTTCACAGATGACTGCAAACTAGGAGCATAATTGAAACTCCCTAGTAATGTGGGCATCCTACAAAAGAACCTCACTGAGACAGATGCCCTGCTGTCAAAGCCATGGCTCAAAGCTCGATAACAAAAGTGCATTGTCATCCCTTTTAAAAAAACTCTGCCATGAACTACAACATAGGTGGTAGGTAGGTACAACACAAAAAAAGTGTGTAGAGAGACCTTGGGACACACAGACACAGTAGTCCTTGATAATAAAATCACCTCACCACAGTAGTCATGAAATCCTTCTACATGGCACACAAACATGGTTTCTCATCCAGAAAAAAAGAGGTCATTGTTCCCTCTACTCATCACTCATTAGACCCATTATGGAGTACAGCGCCCCTTTTGGTATGTACCTCACAAGACATCCACAACAACTGGAAAGGCCACAGAAATACCTCACAAAGAGGATTTCTGGCCTCAAACAGATGCCCTACGCAGACCGTCTCAAAAAACTCCAGCTTTACTCCGTCGCATATCACCTACTCAGAGGTGATCTCTGCCTATCATACAAAGTTATATGAAACCCAGAGCTGTTGGACACGCTCCACTTAAAGAAATCCCAATCCCTCTGAGCTACACGCTCTAGGGACCTAAACCTTGTCACCACAATAAACAGAACATGCCGGAGGGATATATTCTTGTCCCAGAGACTTCCCATACTCTGGAACAAACTACCTATCTATATCAAACAAATCTCCTCATTGGCACTCTTCAAAAAAAATCTTGATGCTTGGATGGGAAATAGGAAATTCACCCCAGGGATCACTTCTATGGCTCTGCTCGACAGTGGCACAGGAAAATAATTTTCTTGGGTGGCAAAAGCCAAGGTACCTTTTTGTCTGGGCTTGTATAGGCCCTAGGACTGATAGCCTAGTACCTACCCATGACCTATGAACCTATGAGTCAATAGGACAAATTACATTTATTAACTGTATTTCTATAAATTTTAATGGGTTAAACAATGGAAGTAAGAGAGGTAACTTAAATAGATATCTAAACCTGTTTAATTCTGAGACTATCTTTCTACAGAAAACACACATTAACAGAATATATAAACAGACTTAATACCAAGAGTTATACTATACTATCTAGCAACATAATCAGAAAAAAAGGGGATTAGCTATTTTATGGAAGAATTCTTTACCTATGCCTGAAGTTATGGGAACATATGAAGATGATAAAGGTATGTTTTGTACTGTTACTATAAAATAAAAAAAAGATATTAACTCTTGTTAATGTGTACTGGATTCCAGGAATAGGAGGAGTCAAGACAGCTGATCAACATTTAGAGCAAGTAATTCAATATGCAAAAGGCAGTATCATTTTTACAGAAGACTTTAACTGTATATTATCATCAAGTGATACTAATACACATAGTAAAAGGAAAATTCATCCATCTGCAAAAAAGTTAAAGACATTTACTGAATTATTTCATCTTAGAGATATAAAAGAATTTTCAGAAGCAAATTCATTAATCTTTGCACATTATTCTCATAGTCATGGAAAACAATCCAGAATAGACAGAGTTTATATCTCTAATGAATTAGTGGGCAAGCTGGGTAAAGTTAAGACTGTAACTTGCACATTTTCAGATCACAATGCAATCACTTTTGAATTGTCTTTGAACTCTAATAATAATGTTAAAATAAGAATACCAGCATATATAACAGGTTTTCAAGAATTTAAAGACTGTTTTATTAAAGAAATTTCCTTCATTATAGAACTTAACAATACAGTGCATACTTCAGGAATCTATATATGGGAGACTCTAAAAGTATATCTGTTTGGTAGAATCACTAACTGACTATCAAATAAAGAAGCAGTGGGACAAAGAATTACATGAAGTACAGGGAAAAGGTGATAATTTGAAGTTAGAAAACTAGAAGAATAAAAATAATAACAAAGAAGAGATCAATAATCTAAATGGCAAATACTTGGACATTTTAAATTATAAAACCAAAACCAAAATTAATCTTGAGAAGTTTAAGATAATTAACTTTTCTATCAGCCTAATGTCTATGCATAATCTGGCCACCAAAATAAAATTATTCAGTAAATCCAGTCATATAAAAGAAATCTATTCACATAGGAAGAAACGAAAAGTAACAGAAATAGAAAATATTCTAAAGGAATTCAGAGATTATTACAATGAAATTAATTAAAATAATATACTAATAGATCCAGAGGAAACAGAAATCGAAACATTTATTAGAAAAAAATATAATATAATATAATCAGATGACCAAATTAAATTAATTGACAAACCGATTTCTATGTCTAAACCTCAAACCCTAATTTCTAAATTGAAGTCTAATAAAGCACCAGGTAATGATGGAATTATGTCTGAACTTCACAAGCTTTTACCTAAAGAAGCTCTACACATATTGCATGAGTTTTTTTCAAAAGTTAAAGACTTAACTAAAGTTTCTCCTTCTTGGAAATATACCCTTATCTCTAATTTTAAAAACCGACAAAGATCCTACTCAGTGCTCTTCATACAGTCCCATTTCACTTCTAAATGTAGATTATAAAGTATTCATAGCAATTCATGCTAATAGACTAAAACACATTCCATCTTATATGACTGATGAAGATCAAGCTAGGTTTATTTTAAATAGAAGCATCTATGATAATATTAAAAGAATAATTAAAATAATCAACTATGAAAATAACACAAATGAGAACTTAACATTAATTAGCCTTGATATAAATAATGCTTTCACCTCAGTCAACTGGAAATATATTTTGCTAGTTCTAGAGGAATACAATTTTTCTTTTAACTTTGCACATCTTATTAATCTTCTCCATAGAAATTGCTTTGCATATGTCAAAATAGGTCCTTTCACATCTGATTCTATACAAATGTCAAAAGGAACTAAACAAGGATGTCCTCTTTCACCTCTGCTTTTACCCCTAGTGATGGAACCTTTTGCTAATTTTATTAGATCAAATACAAATATACAAGGTATTAAAATAACAGAGAATTTAAGTTCTAAAATTCAGTTGTTTGCAGATGGCATCTTATTGACATTGATTAATAATAATAAATCTATATCTGCAACTATTTTTAGCAATGGAACTATTTCAAAGAAAATCTGGTTTAACATTTAATGATAACAAAAACATTTTACCAATAAACATAAATAAGAATAAAATCCCAAATAAGTTCTTTAAATATATTATTAAAGAAAAGAAACTGAATTACTTGGAAATGATCATAATGCATAATATTAAATATATATTAAATTATAGTTATATTAATTGTATAAATAAGATAAAGATACTAATCTAATAAAGCATCAGGTAATGTTGGAATTATATCTGAACTTCACAGCTTTTACCTAAAAAAGCCCTACACATATTACATGAGTTTTTTCAAAAGTTAAAGACTTAACTAAAGTTCCTCCTTCTTGGAAATATACCCTTATCTCTAATTTTAAAAACTGACAAGGATCCTACTTAGTGCTCTTCATACAGACCCATTTCACTTCTAAATGTAGATTATAAAGTATCCATGGCAATTCATGCTAATAGACTAAAACACATTCCACCTTATATGATTGATGAAGATCAGACTGGGTTTATTTTAAATAGAAGCATATATGATAATATTAAAAGAATAAGTAAAATAATCAACTATGCAAATAACACAAATGAGGACTTAACATTAATGAGCCTTGATATAAATAGTGCTTTCAGCTCAGTCAACTGGAAATACCTTTTGCTAGTTCTAGAAGAATACAAATTTTCTTTTAACTTTGCACATCTTATTAATCTTCTCCATAGAACTTGCTTTGCATATGTCAAAATAGGTCCTTTCACATCTGATTCTATACAAATATCAAAAGGAACTAAACAAGGATGTCCTCTTTCACCTCTGCTTTTTACCCTAGTGATGGAACATTTTGTTAATTTTATTAGATCAAATACAGATATACAATGTATTAAAATAGCAGAGAATTTAAGTTATAAAATTCAGTTGTTTGCAGATGGCATCTTATTAACATTGATTGATGATAATAAATCTATATCTGCAACTTTTTTTAGCAATGGAACTATTTCAAAGAAAATCTGGTTTAACATTTAATGATAACAAAAACATTTTACCAATAAACATAAATAAGAATAAAATCCCAAATAAATTCTTTAAATATATTATTAAAGAAAAGAAACTGAATTACTTGGGAATGACAATAATGCATAATATTACAGATATATTAAATTATAATTATATTAATTGTATAAATAGGATAAAGAATCTAATGAGCAAATGGAATAAAATTGTATTTACAATGGAAGAAAGACTGTCTAACATCAAAATGATAATCTTGCCGAAATACTATATATTATTCAAACATTAACATTACCTCCTATGAAAACTTGTGTTAAAGAATTCAACACATTAATTTTGAAATGTTGTTGGTTCCCTGACAAACCAAGAATTGCATTACATCATCATATAAGAGACTGGGAAGTAGGGGGATTAGGACTACCAGACATAGAATTATATTCATTATCATCAGTTATGAAAACAATATGTCTTTGGATCAACAATACTTATACAACTAGAAGGAAATAATTTTAGGAAACCTTTTTATGCATGCTAACAGTAATAGATAGGCTAAGAATTATCTTATACTAAATAACAGTTTATTTTTGGTTATTAAAGGATTGCATTATAGGGAAAAGTCAATAAACAAGTGATTCTTACTTCATTTTGATTATATTAAATACTTTAAAAATGTGTATATATAGAAATATGGCTAAGAAAGCATTGATTTTTGTTATGTTTCCTATAGCATATACTCAAAGTAATATCCCTACTTCAAATTTAGAAACAATGGTTGCCTTTAAAGAGAAGAATCTGTTGAACTGGTTTCAGTTAATGAAAGATAAAAAGCTGCACTCAGTAGATTACATTAGGAATAAATGTGATTCGGATAAAGATATGTGGTTAGATATACAATCTTGTAGATTATATATAGAAGAGGAAATTAAGTCAATGCAACCAATGTTAAGGGATCGTGTCACAAAATTTAATGTATCATATTTTTATTGCAACAAAATTCCTTGGGACATGGTCTATTGTCTAAATTGTATAAAGTGGTAAAGAGTGAAACTAAAACATGTAATGATACATATTAGAACTATTTTACCTAAATCAATAATAGACCACAAAGTGAGAAGACAAAAATTATTACTATTATCATCTAAACATACTACTTCATCTCTTAGATGACATTTGTTTATATGGAAGTTTTTACCAAGGTCCCTCTTCACCCCTCATAAAATTGAATTGATGTGCAAGAAAAAGCAATTTTGTTGTAGATGCAAGGAAGAACTTAATGCAGATTGGCAACACATGTTCTTTGATTGTACTGTCTTGATTCCTTTTTGGAATGATATTAATTCTTGTTTGCATGCATTTTTTGGAGATACATTTATTTTATCTAAATCATTAATTCCTTTTAATGCCCCTATTACCATTTGTGTTAAAAGAACAAAATATAGCATATTGTGGACTGTATTGACCATCTCCAGAAAAGTGATCACACAAAAATGGAAAAAATGAATTTACTCCCTCATTTAAAGAATTTATAAGTTTAGCAACTGAAGTAACTCATCTAGAAATTATTGCAATCAGATTGATAAAGAACAGAATTACCTCTTGTCTCAATGTATGGGCAAAATTTAAAGAACTGCTTGACAAGCAAAAAAAAGACATTCTGGAAATGAACAGACATGCAACAACATGAATGACTAGAAGGTTGATGGACACGGTTGTAAATAGTTATTTTCTTTCTTTCTGTATTTTTAAGATTATTTTTTTCTTACTTTTAAATACGTATGTACATTTCTGATTACAGATTTTATAGTGATTATATTTTATGAACATTTAATAATAACATTCTCAAAAGCAAATCTGTTTTTATGTACCCATCACCACTAATATCTGACACTAATACAAATGAGCTAGAATACAATGTGAACCTCATACTAAGGGAAACTGAAAGGGCAAGGCTACCTGAGAAAGAGACAGACAGAGATCAACAATGAAGAGTGAATTAATACAGTCTCAGATATGGAGAGTGGCTGACATAGCTGCATTGTATCACAAAATGTATGTCTTGCACTATGGAATAATATCTTGTAAAAGGAATAACAAGTTACATGCCGAAAAGAGAAATAAGAGGATAAGCACACTACCATAAAAAGGTTTTTGAAAAATGTGTCCAAGTGGCATAAAATGATAAAAAGGAGCAATTTAATAAGGCTAAGACAAGTTAAGTAGATTTACCAAAATATCAGGTAAATGCCACTGCAAAGGACATTTACCATTCTTTTCAACAGAAGATGAAGAACTCCAGGTAGTTAGAAATACTACCCTTACTACAGGGCTGAGACTATCTGCTGTCATAAAGGGTCTTGTCTTCTCAGATTTAAAGTGAAGGGAGCATATTTTCTGAAGGTAGGCAGTATAGAGAAAGCAAATTCATACTCTGACCTCTAGGGTCAGCAGCATCAGATCTGGTATAAAGGAGGGTTCATAATTTGTAATTTTTCTTATACTAAATGAATGACCAAGCTCAAACGGCATTATAATTGGAAAGACTAGAAGACTATCAGGCCTGATGGTCACATTGTCCAGGTGAGGCTCTCCTTTGTACTGTGCTTGCCATTTAACCATACTAAATTTGTACGGAAGACTTAAAGGAACAAAATACAGCATGATTAACATACTTATGAACACAGGAACAAATTGTAGCAACAGTGTTTATGTTATTATCAAAGTTGTTTTGATTTATACAACAGTAACTCAGACAGCAGAGACAGAGTAGAAGATTGCTGTATAACAGTATGTTGAATCAATTCAATAAAAAAGACTAAGTTTTACAACTAGTAAATATATGCTCCTTAAAAAACGACACCTTAGTCTCCTTATCCAAAGAAGCAACGGTTTGAACCATAGCCTTCTTGTCAGAGAAAGCTTCTGTCCAGACTGTATTATTTTACTGAAATCAGAAGGGACAACCTTTAGTTATTTATTTTTTTTTATTTATTTGCATTTGTTTATTGGAAGAATCCAACTGAGCAGAAAGGATATTTTCAGAAAAGGCTAAATGAGAAAAGCGTGACAATGATAATATACACACAAAAAAGTAAGAAACTACACAATCTCACAGACTTAAGAAACTACAGAATCAAAGTGGAAAAAGCACAATATTTAATACAGAAAAAATGTGTAAATAAGGTTCTTGGAAATGTGAATCTCCAGGTAAAGGTATTACAACTTACAACATATTAATGGAACAACTATGTAGTATAAACTGATGAGAAACAATATGAGTGCTAATCTATAAGGCTGTATGTAGAGTTGTTTGCTCATATGGATTCTTCTTTTATAGAATAATTGGGATACCTCATTGTTACCAAGAATTAGAGGTTAAATAGGTACAAGGAGAAACAGGGGAGGTTGTGCTTGCACAAAATAAGACAAAGAAATGTATTTTGCATATGACAGCATCTAATCATGTATAATGTGAGCATTCATACAAAAACATGGTGTAAAATTATAGACTGAAACTAAATAGCAAACAATGCATTATTGTATCATTTGTGAAATAATTTGCACAGTGGATCTACCACCTTGAAAATCTGCCCCTAAGAGCTGACCCAGTTGTTTGAGAACTTTTGTGGACAGTGACCTAAATTCTCATCTATGTGTCCACTGTTGTAAAAAACCCTTCCATATTGTGCATCTTATAAATAAATGAATTTTGTGTTGATCTAGAAATGTCATTTTCCCATTTATTCAGTCCTCATTAGGCCAATCATTGAGTATAATGCCCTGTTTGGCATGTATCTATCTAGACACATGCAACAATTAGAATGTTCACAGAGATACCTTACTAAATGGATACAAGGCCTAATCATTTTTTCTGACTGAAAGCACCATCACTATATTCTGTATCCTACAGGTTGCTTAGATGAATCCTGTGTACAGCATATAAGGTATCCTCCAACCCAATATTGATGTACCTACTACACATCAGAAAGTAAAATAGCATCATAAATACTGTAGTGATTTAGACTTGTTTTGCAACATCAGCAGAATGGTTTGAGGGGACAGGTATATCACAAAGAGGATACTACTGCTTTGGAACAGGCTTCGTATCCACATAAAACGAAGTTTATCCCTGTCAATCTTAAAGCACAATCTGGATCTATGGATGAGTAATAGAAAATTTAACCCAGGATGGCCCTCTGTATTATTAGTAAGCAGAGATAGTTCCTAAATGCTTTATCCCATGCATGGGTCCCCTCAAGTTATCTATGGTATGATCTTCTCACTATGGGTAATATATAATTACCGACCAAGGGATGGGTACATCCAATCTAACACCAAATGCAATAGGTTAATTCAAGGACCAGAAAGGAAGTTAGCTAGGATTAACTGCCTCACAAGGCAACTAAACTAATGCTCACATGTGAACCTATACTTAATAGCCAAAATAGTAGGCATTTCCTTTTTTGGGGGAGGGTTGGAACTATGGCATGGTCTAGAAGCAAGAAGAGGTATAGACCTGTAAATGAATAAGAGGGCAGCAGATAACCATATATATACTGTGATCTAGATAATGATTCCATACTTAATACTGTGTTGAAATGAAAAAAAGAAAATCAAATTAAGATTAGGATAAAGCAAGTGCATAGTATGCCATTGTTTTAGCCTGTGGTAGAGCATGACCAAAGTCAGGATTGCATCATATTTCTATGATTTGCAGCTTATAAGGATTTAGTATTGGCAATCATTTTAATGGCCATGGATGAGAGTATCCTATTCTAGAAACATAAGAAGGATACAAGGAATCTCCAACATAGCTCTCTGATTTAGTTATGAGGAATAGTAGTTTACCGGTTGAGTGAAGTGCTCTGCGAGGGGAATAGTGTTGTAGGATGTTACTCAGGATGGGACATTGTTTTTATTTATCGGAAGATTATGTATGGTAAGTAGTTGTGAGAAGTTTCAGTAACTCATTTTATGAACAAATAGTTTTACCCCCTCACACCACACAATAAAAATAATGATAATCTGCTTTGAAAGTCAGACACTTTATTTGTTCAGTTATTTTGAGAGTGAAGGAGCTCTGGCCAGCAAAATTTTTAAAGTACCATGTAGTGATGAGATCTGTAGGGCATATTGGCAGCACATTTTGTTACTTTATTATAACACTGCTTTACAAAATAACTCTTCAGAAGTATAGTGTTTTTCAAGGGAAGGATAACCCATCTAGTCATGAAAATAGGGAAAACATTTCTACAAGGTTTTAAACTGCTGTTCAAGGGAAACATAGAAAACCAGGTGATGAAGGAAGAAGGGATGACTTCATATGTTACAGAAAGAGCTTATACTCTTCATTCTAAGAAATAACTCATACCCCACTGTGATGATAAGAAGTACTGCCAGCTGATCTAGAAGAAGTAGGGCAATAGATGTATGACTTGTGCCAGCACAGGTAGCTGGTGTTTTGTAAATCATTATATGTCATTTGTATATCAAACTGATTTGTACAAATGCTTCTGCTTAAAATGTATTTGTGAGGTTTGCTTGTATTAAAATGTATCAACAGTGCACCCTACTGGAATGAAAACAAATGTACATGTATTACTGTAACTGAATTAAATGCATACGTTTTAATAGACGACACTGGGACAACAACCATAGCACAGTGCTGAATAGGACTGGAGACAGTAGGTCTGGAAAAAGTCTTTGTTCATTAGCTCAGTAAAAGGAGGGGAAGCCCCACACACTGCCATAAACATTTACAATGTGTATTGTAGCCCTCTATGTTAAATTCCTTTCTCAGCTTCAAAGGAGGTTACTGTGAGAACCTAGAGTCAGGTGACCAGGTGAGGTCATTCTGCAAGCCATCTTGGATATTATACTTTACAGGGAGTAATCTCTGAGGATGGAGTATTCTGTTTTGTGGAACCTGGCTAGAAAGACTGCCCACGTATTTCATTGTGCCTTGCTCTGTCAAGTAAGTTATTAGGGAATAGTAATTATCCTAGATTCAGTCAGAAATATAGAGAAGCTTAGTTTAGATATCGTTTTTCTTTATTTGACTGAGTCGGTCCATCTATGTCCTTTTCAGTATTTCCTGTGATCTGAACTCTATGGTTTACTGTGAATATGTATTCAATATTTTCATGATCTTTTATTATTATGAAATACATTTAAAACTTTTAGAAAGAATTTAACCTTTGCGGGTGCTTATATTTATTTGATGACACTGTGTGGGCTACTCCTGAAGGCATAATTGTCTTGGTCAACTATTACAAATTTGTATTAGTATTAATATTACACAGTATAATTGGACACCCTTTGTTAATGACCTTAGAGTAGCTGATTGTGGAGTGTTTGGTGGCAGTGGTAACTACCTTATACTCTGGGCAGAAGGGGGCACAGCAGGTAAATCTGTGCCAGCCTTTCCCATGTATGTGTGTGTGTGTGTGTGTGAAAAATTAAATCTCTCAGTGTGTGGCTGTCAGCTACTTGGGGCAGGGACACAAAGCACAGGATATGCAGAGAGGGTGCTGGAGGACTTGGTTTGGACACTCAGCTGAGGACCTAACCCTACTGCTGTACCAGTGGGGAGTCTTATTAGGGACCAGGAGGGAGACGGCTACAGAGAAATCCAGACCCCAAGCTGAGTGTGTTTTCTGTGTGTTCTTAAGGGAAATTGTGCTTAATGCAGAAAGGTCTGCATCTGGAAATACTGAGTGTATCCATTTAAATTCCAAATGCATGTCCCTCTCCAGTGTCAGTGGTGAGGATTCAGGCTCCTTGATTACTGGCCCAGAGCATGGACGTCACACCCACTTTCACCCAACTAAAAAATTCAGAAATTAATTTTACTACAAGCAATGATAAAGTAGCATCATCTGGTGAAGCCAAAAGGAATTGTTAGCAGGCCAAACACTCTCACTAGTCAAGGGATTAGAAGTATCAACCTTAAATTTGATAACCAAAATCAAAAGCCAGAACCATATAAATTATAGAATGCAGTTCCTGTTAAAATTTCAACACCACCACACTCACTGGTTGGAGTAGCATTGTAGGAGATACTGTAGTAGCAGGAAGGAAATTAACCCTTCCCCATCACAGCTATACTTCCAAAGTCCTTAGTGCAAACAATAATAGCAATACTAGACTGGGAAGCATATCAGTGTTTAGTAGTTTAGCAAAAACCGATGAATGGGTGTGGTCTGTTGAAGATTTACCCACAGTTAATGTGGTTTGAGCAAAAGGACGAAGCCCAAGTGATTAAACAAAGGCAACCATGAGTAAATCTTCAATATACCCACACCCATAAGTCAGTTACTGCTATTTTACAAAGAAAGAAATTACTTTTCTTAAACAATGTCTTTGCATAATGGTGCCTTAATGTTCTTCTGCATTGCTTCCACATTCTTCTGCTTTGTTAATGTACTGTACATGTGTGTGGGACTTACGTGCCCACACTTACACAGTACATCAGTGCTTTGGAAAGCAAGCAATGGAGAAAATAAATTCTCTGTTGCTTTTTTTTTTTTGGTGAAAAAAACTGTGAAATCTAGATGTTTTAAATGTGTGAGAGAGACTGAGCAAAAATATAAGAAAATCAGGTACTTTTCTTACGTTTTGCATAACGTATCTGATTTCCACTGCCCTCCAAATGTACCTCTCAATATCTTAGCTCAAGAAAACTGCAAAGCTTTCAATAAGGGGAACAAAGGTCCCTATTGTAGATGTTGCCCTTATAAACTTAGAAAACTGCTAGAATAACAGGACTTATGCTATCAGGCATTGAGTTCCATAGCATATATTAATAGAAGAAAGTTCAGTCAGACTTCAGCAAGTAGACTTTTTTCTATTGGTACATGTTTGATTTTAAAATGGGTACGCTGGTTGGGATGACCAATCAGCGTGCACAGTTTTCATACTAATGAGCTACCATTGTATAAAAGGAGATACCAACGTGTATAGTGAAAAGGCTGTAGAAAGCATTTAGTCCCCGACCTTCACCCACTGATCTTAAAATGAAATATAATTAAAAACATCAAACAAACTAGACTGAGTAGTCAAAGGACATAATCATTACATCACAACAGGACACCTGCCTTTCAAACAAACAGAAAGGTGGCTAATTAACAGTACTTGTAAAGCAACAGCAATGCCAGCCACCCTGATGTGTACATAAAAGAAACTGAATAATGAAAAAACCTATAGCAGAACTGCAGTTGCAGAGTTCACAGCAGGTTATTAGCATTAGACTGACAATCCTAACAATAGCACAATCAACATGTTTTAAGCAGCCTACAGCAGTTTACCTTCAAGAAACATGGACTGTAAACTGTAGGAGAACCATATGGCTGGGGTTAGTGGGGCATCAGCTAGCATCACTGCCAGCAGGAAATTTCAGTAACACATAAAACATACTGAATGGAACAGTACACATTGTCACAATTGCTTCTGTTGTTGATTACAAAAATAACCAAGGCAGTTGTATATTTATACAGGAAACTATATTCATGTCTGTCCACATTTAAAAGTCATCAAAATCTCCTTTGGAAATCTAGCACTTTATGTGAGTATGTATGTATGCATTTGCATTTTTTGTCTATGAATATCTGCTTGGATCAAAACCCCTTTTCAGAGAGTCCAGGAACATAAAGAACATGAGCTTACAATATAGTACATAATTCATAGAAGGTACAATGTAGTATATACTGTGCATCACAAAACGTTATAGGTCTGATGAAGAAAAAATACAATTTAATATAAGAAGAAGTGGGATTGTCAGAGGGATGAAGAAAGTAGACAGGAGTATAAGGAGATGAGGTGCATGGCAAAGAAAAAGGTGGCAAAGGCTAAGGATAAGGCATATGAAGAGTTGTATGAAAGGTTGGACACTAAGGAGGGAGAAAAGGACCTGTACCGATTGGCTAGGCAGAGGGACCGAGCTAGGAAAGATGTGCAGCAGGTAAAGGTGATAAAGGATAATGAGGGAAACATACTCACAAGCGAGGAGAGTGTGTTTTGCAGATGGAAAGAGTACTTTGAGGGGTTGATGAATGAAGAGAATGAGAGGGAGAGAAGGTTGGATGATGTGCGGATAGTGAATTATGAAGTGCAGTGGATTAGCAAGGAGGAAGTAATGATAGCTATGAAGAGGATGAAGAATGGAAAGGCTGTTGGTCCAGATGACATACCTATAGAAGCATGGAGGTGTTTAGGTGAAATAACAGTGGAGCTTTTAACCAGATTGTTTAATGAATTCTTGGAAAGTGAGAGAATGCCTGAGGAATGGAGAAAAAGTGTTTTGGTACCGATTTTTAAGAATAAGGGTGATGTGCAGAGCTGTAGTAACTACAGAGGGATTAAACTGATCAGTCACAACATGAAGTTATGGGAAAGAGTAGTGGAAGGTAGATTAAGAAGGGACGTAATGATTAGTGATCATCAGCATGGTTTCCTGCTGGAAAGGAGCTCTACAGATGCAATGTTTGCTCTGAGAGTGTTGATAGAGAAGTACAGAGAAGGTCATGAGTTACATTGTGTTTTTGTAGACTTAGAGAAAGCATATGACAGGGTGCCTAGAGAAGAGTTGTGGTATTGTATGAGGAAGTTGGGAGTGTCAGAGAAGTATGTAAGAGTGGTACAGGATATGTACGAGGGTAGTGTGACAGCGGTGAAATCAGCGGTGGGAGTGACGGATGCATTTAAGGTGGAGGTGGGATTACATCAAGGATCAGCTCTGAGCCTTTTCTTATTTGCAATGGTGATGGACAGGTTGACAGATGAGATCAGACAAGAGTCCCCGTGGACTATGATGTTTGCAAATGACATTGTGATCTGTAGCAAGAGTAGGAAACAGGTGGAGGAGACCCTGGAGAGATGGAGATATGCTCTAGAGAGAAGAGGAATGAAGGTCATCAGGACTAAGACAGAATTTATGTGTGGGAATGAGAGTGGGGATAGAGGAATGGTGAGGATGCAAGGAGTAGAGGTGGCGAACGTGGATGAGTTTAAATACTTGGGATCAATAGTTCAGAGTAATGGTGAGTGTGGACGAGAGGTGAAGAAAAGAGTACAGGCAGGATGGAGTGGGTAGAGAAGAGTGTCTGGAGTGATTTGTGACAGACGAGCACCAGTAAGAGTGAAAGAGGAGGTCTACAAGAGGGTAGTGAGACCAGCTATGTTATATGGGTTGGAGACAGTGGCATTGACAAAAAGGCAGGAGTGAGAGCTGGATGTGGCAGAGTTAAAGATGTTAAGATTTCCACTGGATGTGATGAGGATGGACAGGATCAGGAATAAGTATATTAGAGGGTCAGCCCAGGTTGGAAGGTTTGGAGACAAAGCCAGAGAGACAAGATTACATTGGTTTGGACATGTGCTGAGGAGGGATGCTGAGTATATTGGGAAAAAATATGCTAAGGATGAAGCTACCAGGTAACAGGAAAAGAGGAAGGCCTAAGATAAGGTTTATGGATGTGGTGAGAGAGGACATGCAGGTGGTTGGTGTGACAGAGCAAGATGCAGAGGACAGAAAGAAATGTAAACAGATGATCACCTGTGGTGACCCCCTAACGGGAACAGCCAAAAGAAGATGATGATTATATATATATATATATATATATATGTGTGTGTGTGTGTGTGTGTGTGTGTGTGTGTGTGTGTGTGTGTGTGTGTGTTTATAGGTATGTACTAGGCTATTGGCCCAAGGGTCTAAGTAAGCCTAGCCAACAAGGTTCTCTGGCTTACGCCACTCAAGAAAGTTATTTTCCTGTGCCCCTGTTGAGCAGAGCCACCAAAGTGATCCCTGGAGTGTATTTCGTATTTCCCATCCACTTATCAAGATTTTTCTTGAAGAGTGCTAATGAGGAACTTTGCTTGACATAGATGGGTAGCTTGTTCTAGAGTATGGGAATTCTCTGGGACAGGAATCTATCCCTCCAGCATGTCCTGTTTAACGTGGTGACAAGGTTTAGGTCCCTAAAGTGTGTAGCTCAGAGGGATTGGAATTTCTTTAGTTGTAGCATGTCCAACAGCTCTGGGTTTGACATAGCTTTATATGTTAGGCAGAGATCACCTCGGAGTAGGCGATATGCTACGGAGTAAATCTGGAGTTTTTTGAGACGTTCAGTATAGGGCATCTGTTTGAGGCCAGTAATCCTCTTTGTGAGGTACTTCTGTGGCCTTTCCAGCTGCTGCAGATGTCTTGTGAGGTACATTCCAAAAGGGACATTGTACTATATAATGGGTCAAATGAGTGTTGAGAAGAGAGGAAAAATGACTTATTTTTTCCTAGATGAGAACCCTTTTTTGATGAGGTGTGCCACATAGAAGGATTTCCTGACTACTGTGGTGATGTGATTATCAAAGGAGAGACTACTGTCCACCTGGGTCCCCAGGTCTCTTATCACACATTCGGCGTTAAGTAGATTGCCACCTATGTGGTAGTTCACGGGTACAGAGTTTTTACCAAAGGGGATGACAATGCACTTTTTGCATTGAGCTAGAGCCCATGGATCTGACACCAGGCATCTCTCTCAGTGAGGCTCTTCTGTAGGATGTCCACATCATTTGGGGACTCAACTATGGCTCCTAGTTTGCAGTCATCTGCAAACTTTGTTAGCCAAAGACCTTCTGTGTTAGCCTGTACTTCAGAGAAGTAGATACCAAACAGGAGAGGTCCCAGGACTGAACCCTGTGGTACTCCACTTGTCACTGGATTAAAGTCAGACTTGGAGACTGCAACTTTTACAGTGTGGGTTCTGTCAGTGAGCCAATTGGCAACCCATCTGTGACGTAGGGATTTATACCTAGTTTGAGTTTAGCTATAATTCCAGAATGGGGGATGGTGTCAAAAGTCTTGGCGAGGTCAAGATAGGCTATGTGAACCACCTTACCCTCGTCTACAGCTTTGGTGACTACCTCAAAGAAGTCGATCAGGTTCAGGAGGCATGATCTGCCTTTCACAAACGTGAACTGGGTGGGGTCCAAAGTTTGGAGTTTACCAATATCTTTGTTTATGAGTTCCATGATGATACGTTCCATGGCCTTACAGACCAAGCTCTTCAGGCTAATAGGGAAATAGTTCCTGGGATCAGTGGTGGCTCCCCCTTTGTGGAGTGGGATAACTGTTGCTGTGCCCCATTCAGTGGGCACAAAGCCTGATGTGAGACTATGATTGAACATGGTGCTTAGGTGGGGAGCCAGTTCATTCTGAATTTTGTGTAAAACGCAGCCTGGTATGTTGTCCAGTCCCATGGATACTGTGGTTTTGGCTTTAGAGAGTGCAGCTTTTAGCTGCGTAGTTGTGATTACAGGGACTCTGCATTCTTCCTGTATAGATATGGGCCCTTTAGGGGGTGAGAGGGGGGTAAAGTTAGCAGTGAACCTATCTGCCAGGACGTTGGCAATATCAGTTGGTTCTGTAATTTTCATGCCATTGTGCTGTAACTCAGAGCAGATCTGGGTGTTGCCATTGAGATTCTTGACATAGCTATATAATGCTTTATGGTTGTCCCTAGAATCAGTGGTGATTTTGTTTTCGTAGCTAGCTTTGGAAGATCTTAAAAGGGATCTCAGCTTCTTACTGAGGCTGACCAGGGAACTTCTCCACTCATGGGATTTTACTCTTTTGAAACAGTTTCTTCCTTCTGTTGTAGAGTCTGTTTATGGCAGGGGACCACCACATTGGCTTCCTTTTTTGGAGGATAGTGTCTTGGTTCTGTTTGTGATAGCACAATCCATGCACTTGTGTAAGTGCTTATAGAGTGCATCTGTGTAGGATTCAGCAGTCATAACTGTATTATCCATCTGCATGGATGTCATGAAGTTCACCACTTCTGTCTTAAGAAGCATAAAGTTGGCTTAGGAGAAATTTTTTACCGTGACTTCCTTAATGGGGGGTGGGATGTGGATATCTAGGGTGATTAGCTTATGGTCATATCTGACCAACAAGGAGTTGACTTCAGGTGTAGAACACCGGCCACTCGTGTTGGTAATGACTAGGTCTAGCATATTGCTGCTCCTGGTGGGGGTGTGGATAAGTTGATCCAGGGCATTGGAATTTATGAATTCCAGAAAGCGTTGAGCAAAGGAATTGGTACGTGAGTAGTTTTCCCAGTTAATGGTGGGGTAGTTGAAATCGCCCATTATTAGGGTGTTTGGTTGAAACCTAATATTTTCCAGTATATCAAGAAAAGCTGAGTGGGAATCCTGGGGCATGGTGGGGGATCTGTAGCAAGCTACAATTTAGATTGCAGTTTTGCCCAAAGTTAGTTGCACTTGGATAACCTTGGATGCATTATGCTGAGCAAGTAGCCTGGAGGTTTGGATATCTTTAATGAATATGGACACACCTCCGCCTTTGGTTTTCTGGTCCAGGTTAGGTGGCCGAAAAGTGTGGTATGAGCTACAGCCTGGTAATGGAGGTGTGCTCTCTGGAGCCTTGAACCAGGTCTCAGTCACTGCACACATATCGATGTTCTCCATTTTAAGGAGTGCCTCGAGGGAGTGCATTTTGAGGTTTAGACTTCTAGCACTGAGTAGCATTACCCTCAGATTTTGCTTGCCTGTTCCTGTTATGGTGGTGAATTTGTCATTTAAACCTTGCCTAAAAAGGCACTATATGGGCAGCAAGAATCTTAGCCAGTATCCAGAATCCCAGGGGTGACAGGTGCAGGCCATCTCTGGCAAAGCATCGTGGCCTGTCGATCATGTCATCCCAATCAGACAGATTTTGGATCCCCTTAGAATGACACCAGAAGCTTAGCCAATTGTTGAAGTCAATCATTTTGTCCTTGTACTGCGGTATCATTCTGGGCGATGGCAGTATGCTACTCAGGGCTAGGGTCATACCTGCCTGGGCTACAAGATCGGAGAGCTCTTCCATGTCTCTTTTCATGTAGTCCAGGGAGGTATGTCTCAGGTCATTCCCACCAACATGGACAATGACAGAGTCATATTTGTACTTGTTGTGGAGTGACCTGAGTGCGTGGGCTTTGTGATGGATCCTGGCACCAGACAGGCAACTGACAGTAACCTTCTCCTTATTTAGCCTGGTGAGTGGGACATCAGTGTGCCTGACTATAGAGTCACCTATGACTAGTGTGTTCAGTACGTTGTTTTGCCTTATGGGCTGTGGTTGTGTGGCACACTGAGTCTGTGGCCTATGTGTCATTTGGGTTGTGTTGGGGGGGTGGAGGTTGCTTGCGTTTCTGCTTTGGAGGTCACTGTTGCTTGAGCAGATTATTATTGAGAGCCTCCGCAAATGTTTTTGTGTTTCTATGTGTGAATTTTGGTGGTGTAGGTTTAGTGGGACTATGTGATGATTGTGGTGTGGTGCAAGTGTTTGCCTTTTCCTCTTGACTGTCAAGTTCAGTCTTGGTTGGAGAGAGCCTTACCTCCAGTTTGGCTAGATAAAGTGCATCTCTCACAGGTTGTGGTGTTGGGTGGTAGGAGCAGAGGGTTGTCTGTGTACATGAGGCAATTGCTACATTGCCCCAAGATGCCCAGATACATCAGATAGACAGGAGAGAACACTGGGAACTGACGCTTGGACATGCCTGAATAAAAAAACTACTTTACTCTAGACAAGTGAGGAATGTGAGTATAAGAACTGTTTTTTTGTAAGCAAGTGAGGAAAGTAAGTACAAAAACTGTTTTCATTCTAGGTGAAGAGGAAGGTTGAGTGCTGTAGTAATTTGTAGCTTATTTAGTGCTAACAAGTTCTGAACAAGTGCTGAGCATGAATAACCAAAGTCAAGTGCTAAAACTAAGAATCTGTACCTGGATCTTGTGGTAGATAGGCTACCTAGTGCTTATCATTCCCACTGATAAGCTAGAATGCTTCCCTCCAACACAGAACAATTTTGGGGGGGGCTCAGAATCTTACAAACAGTCCTGGATAAAGCAAATCTGTATCTGGACTAGACTAGTTACAGGAAAGGTGGGAAACAAGCACAAATGCTGGCTTTTGAACCAGAAAGTTGAAAGAGATGGAAAAACTGCCCAAACAGCCACATAGTTGAAGTCAGAGGAGTGAAAAAAAAATAGAGATAGAAGAGTAAGCCCATATTCTGATTGTAGATATCAGCAGTATAAGATACTTTGAGGCATGTAGCTGTATGAAGATGATAGGTAGATGATTAACTTGGAGCTGACCATGTGAATAGCCAGAAGTTGTTGAGCTATTATTTAAGATTTTAAACTTTGTCATTTTTTGCCAATTTCAGATAAAGATGCTCGCAGGCTGGGGTTAACACTACCTTGTATGGCCTGTTTTTCATCAACAGGTCTGTGAGGGGAGCCCCTTTCTCTATCACTACCTTCTCTATTCCTCCCTTCCCTACTACCATAACTCACTTAATTACTCTGCACTGTACAAATACCCTCTAAAGATAACCCAATGTGTTATGTAAATTCATTCAAATGTTTTATTGTATATTTCTTTGCTATGTTTTTCCTTCAGTGTTATAACGCCTCTTACTATTTTGTACTGTGGATCTTTAACTACATTTGCTTAACTGTTTTATTGTATATTTTCAACTTCAGTTTTGTAAAACTTTCTTGCTTACTTGTACTGTGGAGCTTTTCTCCCCGGGTCTCCTCTGAAAAAGGGCTTTTGCTCAGATGGACTATTGTGGTTAACAAATGTCAAATAAAATAAACAAAATAAATAAACTGTATTGTAATTGGGAATGAACTTTCTGTAGTACCCTACTGTTCCAAGAATGCCCTAACCTGTTTTTTGATAATGGGGCAGGCCAAGCCTGAATGGCTTCCACTTTGGCAGGTTCTGGCCTGATCTTACCACTCCCCTCTCTATGTCCCAGGTAGGAGACCTCTGCCATACCTTCCTGACACATACTGGGCTTAATGGTCAACCCTGCCTTTGCAGTCTGCCCAGGACATCTCTGACATGCTGAAGGTGCTCATGCCAGGAATGGCTATAAATGACAATATCATCCAGGTAAGCACTAAATCTCCTGCCCTAGCTGTGATACAATCTAACAGCCTCTGGATGGTCACTGGTGCATTTTTCATCCCAAAGGGCATCTTTGTGAACTCATATAATCCAAAAGAGTCGCAAAGGCTGACCTTTCTCTTGTGGTAGGAGTCAAGGGCACCTGTCAGCAGCCCATGATAAGATTAATAGTGGTTAGATACTTAAGCCCACCCAGCTGCTCCAAAGGCTTCATCTGTTCTAGACATGAAGAAAAAAGCAGGTACTGGCCACCATGCTGAACAGCTTCAAAACTTTTATTTAAAACACAATTAAAAATGTTTTGAAGCTGTTCAGTGTGGTGGCCAGTACCTGCTTTTTTCTTCTTTCCTTTGGAATCTTTGTCATCAGGCAGCCTTTGGGGGAGTATCTACAAGTATTTTTGATTTGTTCAAGACATGGAGTAAACATCTGACCCTGTGTGACTATTTAGTTCCTTGTAGTCTACACAGAACCTGGTGCTGCCATCTTCCTTTGGTACCAGCACCACTGGGGAGGCCCAGGGACTGCTGGACTCCTGGATTATCCCCAGTTCCAACATTCCCTGTATCTCCTTCCTCAGAGTCTGCCTGAGGAGCTTGCTTTCCCAGTGAACATGCCCCCAAACTCCTGTAACACTGCTCAGATTTCTCAAACCTGGGTAGGGGATAGCCACTGGGACATTGTTACCCCTTCCACTGAGGTGTCAGGCTGAGCCTCAATGAGGAGATCAGTCACCAGATCCCCCTCAGAATCCTCCTGCCATCCACTACAAATACTCAGCACTAGGGCCTCCCTATCATGGTGAGATTTCATCATAATAACATGGTACAATTTGTGCCCCTGCCTTCTGCCTAGCAGTTCTACCATGTAGTTAACATCACTGACCTTTCTTAACACTTTGAAGGGTCCCTCCCAAGCTGCCTGCAGCTGATTGTGTCTCACAGGAATGAAAATCATAACCTGCTGTCCCACAGCATACTCTCTGGCTCGAGCATTTCTGTCAAACCAGACCTTTTTCTGCTGTTGGCTCTTGCCACGTTCTCATGGGCTAAGCCCATGAGCTCCCTGAGCATTGTCCTGAGGTTTAGAACATATGCAACAACATGCTCCATGTGGGATTCACACTCACCCTCCCACTCATCATGAATCAAATCTAAATGTCTCCTCAATGTATGCCCATACAGAAAGAGTGAAAAACCTGTGGATTCCTAGGGTACCTGTCTGTAAGCAAACAGCAGATGGGCCAAATATTTGTCCCACTCTCTCTTAAACTGGTCTGCAAATGCCCATAGCATGATCTTTATTGTAGAGTTTAACCTCTCCACAAGACCATTAGTCTGGGGATGGTAGGGGGTCATCTTTAGGTGCTTCACCCCACAGTGCTTCCACAGACAAGCCAGCAGGTCTGACACGAAATTGGCACTTGTGCCAGTCAGTATTTCCCTTGGGGAATCTACCCTGCTGAAAATCACTAGCAAAGCATTTGCCACCTTCTCTGCCTCCATGGAGTACAGAGCCACCATCTCAGGGTATCTGGTAGCATAATCAACTACCACTAAGATATACTTCTTCCCTGTGAGACTTGGGGTACTCAGAGGCCCTACAAAATCCACAGTTACCTACTGAAATGGCTTCTCAGTCAAAGGGAAAGACATCAAATGAGCTTTGACTTTGTCTCCTGCCTTTCCTACTTTTTGGCACTGCTCACAGGTCCTGCAGTACCCGGTTACATCCTTTGCAATCCCATGCCAATAAAAGTCATGCATAATATGCCTCTTGGTACACTTTATGCCCATATGACCTGCAAAAGAAATGTCATTGGCTATGGCTAGACATGCCAGATGGTAGGGTCTAGGCACTACCAACTGCTGTATTACCTCACCCTCTAGCCCTCCCTCAGGGGTCCACTCTCTATACAGTAACCCTTTGTTCCTGTATACAGACTCCCCTTTTCCTTGAGAATCAGGTGCCTCCCTAGATTCCTCCCTCAAGCCTCTTAGTGTGGGGTCTTAGAGTTGAGCCTCTCTCAGCTCTACTTTTGTGACTCTTCCCAGCTTCCCTTCCACAGGAAGTCTGGTATCCTCTGACAGTGATGCCTCACTGTCAGCCTGGGTACTACTACCACTCACCTATGCCCTTACAGTCACTCTGTCCAAGAGAACATCAGTACCTACCAGCTGCTGTGGCTCATCTTCAGGCTCACTGCTACAGGGTAGCTCCCTCACTGAAATAGTCATCTAACCATCCCTAGCTTCAGGTGTGGTGTCTGTCTGGGTCTCTCCCAGGTTGCCAGACCCACATGCCTGTTTCCAAGCCTGACTGCATGTAACTGCATGCACACAAGGTACTGCATTATCAAAATTATTCCCTATCAAGACATATGCACATATCTTCAAACACACCTACTTACTTGCTTCCTTTTCCACCCTCCCAGTCAAGATGAACTGTGGCCAAAGACATTTGGAAAGGGGTCCCTCCTAAAGGTCTGACTGGAGTGGACTGCTCAAGCAAGTACTACTCCTGTTTAACCACTGCAGCCTTCACAATGGTTATGTCAGAGGCTTTGTCTCTCTTATCAGTGGCCTGTTTTCCATCCACTAAGATTATATATAAACTTTGGAGATAGTTTGGTACAACCACTTTCTCTAGAATACTTACCACTGGCACACTGTTATTCCCACTTACTGGCTCCCCCACCTTTTATTCCCCACCTTGCCTCTGTGGACATCTATATGATACATGGCCCTACTGGTTACATTTAAAACATTTAACCCTTGCTCCTGGCCATGTACCTGAACTAGTGGCTTCCTGTGTTACTGGTGGACTCTGTTCACATGGTTTATGCTACCCACCACGGGTTCCCTTATAGCTATGTATAGCACTGGGTATCCCCTTCCTGTGCAGTGAAGTCCTGCTTGCTAAGTAGAGACCACCCCCTTTTTCCCAGTTCATGCTGAGAGTTACACTCTTGGTTTGCCAACCAGATTCTCTTGTCCTCAGGCAAAATTCTAAGGGCTAGTTCCCTCACCAAAAGGTCTGCCAGCCTTTAGAAAGTGGTGACCTGACACCCACTCACCCATGTATGAAAATAGGTGCTTAACTCAGCAATATATTCACATACACTTTCATTTTTCTTGTGCCTATGCTCACAAAACAATTTTCTGTAAGCTTCAGGTGTTAACTTAAAAAGAGCAGTTACAGCTTTACCATGGAGAAAGGGGGCCAGGAACCGTACCCAGAGCCCTTGGTCAACATTATACTGTTTGTATACTCTTTCAGATATATGAATAAAACTATCACAATGATCCCCCTCTGTAAACTGTGGAAGACATTTACTGACCTTTATTGCTTCTGGGGTTCGGTTAGTCTCTTCCCCGTTACCTCCATGACCCTGATGAAGAAACAGAATGTCCCTCTCATGTTGAAGCTGATTCTCATTTTCTTTAGCCTCCATATGCCACAGTCTCTCATTTTCTTTGGCTTTCAAATGCCGCAGCTTCTCTTCTGGTTCTAATTCCAAACGTTTGGCCTCTAGTTCAAGTGTCTTTAATTCTAGACAGATTTTAAATCCCTTGAGGAAAAGGTAAACTGTCCTGTTTCTGAGGGCTGTACATCCTATTACCAGACTGGTTGTCTTCCTGGTTGCTGGTCCATGTTACAGCTGTGATTAAGCTGAAATAATTTCCTCTTTAGTCAGGTTGGCAAGCAGTAGTCCATTGGCTTTGCACACCTTGGCAAGCTGGTTCATTGTCAGCTTGCCATAATCCTATGCTGACATCTTTGCCTGCTTTCTCTGAATAAACTAAACTAACAAAAATAAGTAAAACTATTGTGAAAATAAAATTCTGTATGTTTACCTTGTGGCTGCTGGGAGCACACACACACCCTCAATAACAACTGGTTACAGGATACAGAAGTTCAATTAATATCCACACCACTGCTCACCAGTATGTGAAGTCCCTCTTCTGGGCCAGTAATCAAGGAGCTTTAATCCTCACCACTGACGCAGGTGAGGGCCATTCACTTAGAACAAAAATAGACACAGACAGTATTTTCAGATGCAGTTCTCTGCACCAAGCACAATTTCCCTTAAGAGCACACAGGGAGCACAATCAACCCTGGGGCTGGGTTTCCCCCTCTCTCTCTCCAGGCCCCAAATAAGACTTCACACTGCCACAGCTGTAGAGTTGGGTCCTCGGCTCAGTGTTGCAAGCCAGGTTCCCCACTACTCTCTCTGTGAAACTAATGCTGTGTGTCCCTGCTCTAAGTAGCTGACATGCACACTCCTTGAGATTTGATTTTCACACACACACACACACACACACACACACACACACACACACACACACACACACACACACACACACACACACTCACACACACACACACCTGGGAAAGGCTGGCACAGATTTACCAGCTATGCCTCTTCTGCCCAGACTAAATGGTAGATATGGCCACCACAATACTCCAAAGCTAGCTACTCTAAGGCTCTTACAGGGCGTTCAATTATTTTCTTCCCCTTTTGGCTTTTCCTGTTAGGGGTTATCACAGTGGAACATTGTTCCACAGAACAATTGGCAGTGGAGTTTTACGGTGTCATGTTGCCAGCCTGACACCCAACTTTCCACAGAAGGCACACACATGCACACACTCACACCTAGGGACAGTTTAGTGTGTCCAGTTCTCCTGCAGCAAGTCTTGGGAAGGAGGGAGGAAACCAGAGCACCTGGAGGAATCTCATACGAACACAGGGAGGACATGAACACTCCACAAAGAAGGCACCCCAGCCAAGAATTGAACTGTATAATGTTTTTCTGTGAGGTGACAATGCTAACCACTGCATCACTATGCTACCATCAGGGTATGCAATTATACTGAGTAAAATTAATATTAATACAAATAGTAGTGTTTGACCAATGCAGCAAGGCTTTCAGGAGCAGCCACAGTTTCAACAAATAAATATAAGTACACTCAAAGGTTAAATTATTCTTTAAAAGACCAGCCGCAATGAAAAGTTTAAATATATTTAATAATATATAATAAAAGAACCTGAAAATACTAAATATCTATTTACAATAAACACCAGAGTTTACATCCCAGGAAATACTAAAAATAACACCCAAAGATAGATTCACACAGATACAGAAAAACAGTACTTAACTAATCTCACTATATTCTTCTGACTGGTCTAAGGAATTACTATTCTCTGGTTACTTACTAAAGGAAGTTAAGATGAAGTAGGTGAGTGGTCCTTCCTTGTCAGGTTTCAAAAACAGACTGCCCTGAGACTTCTGTCTCAACTGGTATTAAAACATACTTTCAGTGCTGGATTACAGTCTGGTTCCCACACTCCCCCCTTTACTAGACCTTGAACTAGAATCTAGTGTCATAATACGCACACATAGAGCTTTGATAAGATGTGTTATACCATCTGGAAGCTATAAAAACATTTCAATAAGCTTCCACCTTTCCAGGGTAGCAATTAGTTCACCCCTAAGGACAATATAGTAGGATTTCTAGTCCTGGTTTTCAAAGACATTGCCTCTCTGGCTGCATTCAGAACTGTAAGATACAATATTTATCGCCCAATCCAGGTAATTTAATTTCAGACAATTTTTCAAAGTTAACTGGACTGAGATTAGCCTCTTCTCTTCCAATATCCTCTGCTGCAATATATTCATTTCAACAGCTACAATACATTCTGACATACAGGCATATTCATTTTCTGTCTAGCAGGATCCACTGTTAGTACATTTTTAACACAAGCAGCTTTACAAATACATTTTTCAACACAATCATCTGTGCTAATCAGATTGATAACCAAATTACATATAATTCTTTACAAATCTCCAGCTATCTTTGCTGGCATATGTTACACATTCACTGCCCTACTTCTCCTGGCATAGCTGGCAATACCTCACATCATCACAAACTGTTTCTAGACAAAACAGAAAAGGTAGCGAGTCAGTATTACCCACTAGAGAAACAGTCTAGAGATACGAAGTACTAACAACAGGCAGGATGCAAAACTAAGAGAGTAACAAGAGTAACATATCATTGTTTGTGCCATAACAGTAACTCACCAGTGCCCTTCCCAAAAGTACAGTCCATTCTTGCTTTTGCCATAACAGTAACTCATCCTTCCACAACCACCCCCACAAAGGAACAGGCAGATAATCCATTTTGCTAACAAAACATCTTTGATATGCTAAAAGTGCTATCAAAAGACATGTCCCTGAATCATTTGTACATATTTATCACATAGCCCCCACAAACGTACAGGCAAATGACCAATTTTGCTAACAAAACATCATTGAAATGCTAAAAGTGCTATCAAAGGATCTGTCCCTGAAACATTTGTACATTTGTATCACAGAACATTCCATTTTCATGTATTGATAATCATGTTCACCTCTGAAATAGCTTGACAAACATGACCATGCCATCAGTACACTTCTAACTAATGCTTCACATTATTCTTAAATACATTCTAGCATATGTAGCATGTAGATGATAAAATGGCAGCATACTTGTTGAAGTTGAGTACTCCTTTGTACAGAAATATCCTGAAGAAAAACTGTTTTTGCAGTCTTCCAAACATATACAACTCTCCTTACCATCAGTTTGGCTAGCTACACATTTGCCTTTTTTAATGGTGTAGGTTATTAATTGATTGCATCTGTCTGTGTCTGTGTTTTATAGATGCCAATACAGCATAAGCAGCTGAAGTGGATGCTAATCAACCAATCCAACATGGTTGAGTTATTCAACAAGCTATAAAGCATCCATAAAGAGTCCACATTGAGTTTTCCTGCAGACATCACAATTTTGGAGTACAGACATGGAAAGTCTACAAAGACAGAATGTTAGGGGCTGCTGCTGCTTTAATCCATTTGTATGTGCTAGAGGCTGAAGTCAATGCTGCTGCTGCTGCTGCCAATAGGCCTAGGCTGAGAAGGAGAAGAGTTTTCAGGCCACATTTAACTTATCACAACCTACATGAAATGGAAATTGTAGAGTACTACAGGGTGGACAGGGTCACATTACAGGAACTCTATGACCTCTGCCACCTCCAACTCACAGCCAGAGCCAACCAAGGGGAACCCATCCCAGTAGAAACTAAGGTACATGTATCACTTACAATCTTAGCTACAGGTACCTTTCAGAGACCAACAGGGGACATGCTGGGGGTGCCACAGGCATCAGCATCCAGAATGCTCCACCAATTCTTGGATGTTATGCTCTAATATGCAAGTGAGCACATGTATTTTCCCCATAGCTCTGAGGAGAGGGGCAGAAATATGCAACAGTTCTATTGTGAACCACACAACCCTGAAGTACTGGGTGCCATAGACTGCACTCATGTAGAAATTAAGGCACCACCTGGGGAACAGGGTAGGGTCTACATTAACAGAAAGGGCTACCACTCTATCAACTACCAAGTCATGTGTAATGCCAAGGGAATAATCTTGAACATCTATGCTGGCAACCCTGGAAGTTACAACAACTCACATATCTGGCACACCTCCCAACTGTACCAGATGTTTGCTGGTCTAAGTATATAGGGCTGGAGTACAGATAGTCCTGGGTTCTAGTACAGTGTGTGCAACCTTGGTTTTACTATTGTGACATTGCAATTTATAGCAAAGAACTGAAACACGGAAAGCTGTTATTTTAGCTCTCTTTTTGCAAAAGGGGTTAGTGTAGGACTGTCATGCACATGGTCCTTGGGTCAAATACAACATATTCCCTACACATTTACTGTTGTTCAACTTCCCATTATAGTCATTCTCACTTATAACACTTGACATAGTATATGTGATATTAATTATATGTATGAGGGCTGAGACACTAACATTGTGTAAGCTATTTATTTATTTACTTATCTATGTATTATTACATTTATTATAAAATGTGTGACTGTAGGTATACTGTGTACTATATTCCTGTAAGTATATTTCTGTTCTCTGGACTGCCATGACCTTCACATTTGACAAACACACATACACAACTGCCTGTACATCAAATAACCTTGAAATTGCATTGCTTGCCACTATTGCACACTGCTTACAATATCACACTGTGTTTACATGATGGTAAGCGGTGCTCAAAATTTTCAAACAGTGTGCACACTCCCAGTAAAAGTGAGAACCTGAATTGGTGGAAAAACATCATTTTCCACTGCTCTTGATCCATGATAGGCATGGCAGATGTTTGTGGAGAAGGTGTGAGATTTAGAGCTCAGAGATGGGGTGTCCAGGAATCCAAGATTTTTTCTGGCCTCCAAGTGATACACCACAGTGCCAGATTGCTGCAGGGGACTATTTTGGATCCGAGTATAAGTCACAGACTTGGAATAGTTTGGACCAGGCTGTGACCAGTGCCACCGATATCCCTCACACTAGTGAACAATGTAGGCAGCACTACAATGACCTCTGGAGGAGGAAGAAGGGTAACCGTGATGCTTGGATCGAAGAATTTAGGATGAAGGACATTCCAGAGATGTGTAAGTATCAACTACAGAGAGTATTTGTAAGGCTTAAAAGCTGAATATAGGCAAGACTGGTATTCATAATGGTATTCTGTTTTGTTCTGTTTTTTTTTTCAACAGCTGCCATGGAGAAGGAGTGCAATGTTAAGACCCATGGTGCAAATTGATAAGGATGAGGGAGGCATGTGGTATATATGCAGCAGAAGAGTTAGATTATTGTAGCATTATACAATTGTAGCAAATTAAAAATGCATATTTCAACTGTAAAAGCAAGTGTGCATGCATTTGTGTCTGTAGCACAAACCAAGAGTACAATATTAGACTTTAGTCAGAGGTGGTGAGTTCAAATACCACACTTCCAAAATATACAATACCTGTTAATTATTCAGTTTTGTGTAACTTAAAGGTGTAAAGTAAAAACTCTATACCAGTGGCATACATGCCCTGCTGTAAACTGTAATCTGTATAACTTGAACATGCATATGTGCAACATATGCACATGTAAAGTAGCACTTCCTGCAATCTGTGGTATAGTGTGTATCTGTTAGGAGCTGCTAATCTTAAAAGTAATAGTTATCTGTGAAGGCGTGTTAGTCTTAAGAGTAAAGGTTAAGATAATAGAGTCAAATAGTTGTATTAATGCATTGTATGTTACATATGAAGATATTAATCTTAGCTCTTTTTTTTTTCTCTCACCCCCAACCCTTATCTTGCTCTTTATATATATATATATATATATATATATATATATATATATATATATATATATATATATATATATATTATGTGTTGGTAAAATGTGTCCATGTCATCCATGTGTACCACATCACAAAATGCTCCACAGCACAGCAGGGTAGAACTGCCCCACATGATCTGCCTGCCCCCACTCCACTGGACCCAATACTGTTACAAAGCATGTCTGGGAGAAAACCTAGCAGCACCACCGCTGCTGTCCCTGCACTACTTTACCCCTCAGGTAGCCCTGTCCTGGAGGATAGTCCAGTGAATCCATCTGGGAGCAGTGATAGAGATGGTGAGTTTATCATCTGTGTTGAACTGCCAGGGATGGTGTGTAGGGTTGAGTGCCACAATGTTGCTGCATGCCTATGCCATATGGAGGAGCTGACCTTCTTAATTTTATGTAAGACCAAAAGGAGAAGGAGGAGAAGGAGGCACCAAGCACTCCAGCCAGAGGTGGATTGAGGTGACAGTGATGACAGTCCAGTGGGTGAGAACTCGATTCTTAGTCACCCAGCTTGATGACCATGGGTCCCAGATGTCTTCACCCTCAACCCATTCATGGTCTCCACAGAATTCTTGTGTTCATCACCATCCCTGTGTCTTGTCTTGATTGTCTTGACTGTCTGCAATTGCTTCCTCACCTACACAACTTACCAGACCCAAACATACCTACATACCTTCCTCAACATTCCTCTATTTTTCAAAAAAAAAAGGCACCTGTCCCACAAAAAAAGAAAAATGTCCCATAAATAGCTCTCCGTTTTGCACACATGCCTCCTTGACACACTTGATTCATTCCAGTTGGCTATACAATATGATTGTGTTGTGGTCACCCCTCTATCTGGAGGTGACAGTCAAAATTAATGTAATATTCTGCATATATTATTTTTTCCTTGCTGAAGAAATGGATAGTTATGGTTATTTCCTACCTCCATCCTGCACATTTCTATATTGCATTCCATTTGTTCTTCGCCCTGTTTGCTCCCCTTTTCACCACTGTCCTAGCTTCCCCATTTCTTTTCTTTAATGCATTATTGTGTGATGGCGAACATCGCACTCCAACGTGCAGCAACAGTAATATGAAAGTACTTAAGAGTGTTGCATTCAGTTGTATTCAAATCCTGTACCATCTGGCCCCACAAAGGATTGTATTACTGCATTACCTGCATTAACATGTGTTGCCACAGAATCAGTTAAGTATTCCAGAGACACAGTACTAACTGTCAGACTTTAACATCTGCATTTTACCAATGAACTATCTTCTTCATTTCTTTTCTTTAATGCATTATTGTGCAATGTTTTGCATCGTGCACCAACACGCACCAGTGGTAAAGCAAAAATAGTTAAAAGTATTAGATACATCTGTATTCCAACCCAGTACCATCTGGCCCCAAAAAGGAATGTATCACTGCACTAACACCGGCTGTCACACAGTGAGTTAAGTAGCAGGTGTATTCCACAGACTCAATACTGTCATACTTTAGCAATGCTGCCACTGGAATAGTTACATGACATTCCCTTATGTACTAGTCATTCTTAAGGTCTTCCTTTTACTGATTGTGTAACAACTTGCAAACAAGATAAGCACAGGCAATCCTTCCATTCATTCCTGTGTTGCCTGTGATTGCACTTCATTGCAGAAACAATGGACAAAAAATAAAATAATAAAAAAACTGACAGTGAAAACACAGCTTTCACACAAATGAAGAGGAGGATGGATGATAATGAAACATAACCTGTGACTTCTGCACTGCTTGCTTGCATTTCCAACCTTGACAGACATACATGTAACATTTTTTAGGTCTAACCTGACACACTCATCTCATGTAAGCATTCACAGTTGCCATCCATAAACTGAGGGAGTCCCTGCTTGATGTTTGCATCTGCTACCCAGAGCCAAATATTTGGGACTCAGCAATTGTAATGAGTTCAGACATCATTTGCATCTTCACTGTGCTGACAGCCCAGAATCTACACCAGAAGGCAACCATGTAGCTAAGAAAACTGAAGTGGAGGTGATTTATTTATGTGTTAACACAGAGGAGAGGATATTACTTTGGGCTCTATCAGAGCAGAGGAGTACTGATTTTAAATGATAAGCTTGCATTTTGTCAGCTACATATTGCATATGCTGACATGCAACTATGAATAGTCTTTTTAGTGTTTTTTATATTTATTTTGATTAGCACACACTTTTACACTTTTATCTGTTAAAATTACTTACAAGTGTACTGTTCATTTTTGGATGGGGAACAAAGCTACATTTGTTTTATTGCACAAAAAAGGATTATGTTTCTATTGTTGCTCTCCTTTTGCTGCATCCAGCCTTCTGTCACATGTTAAAGTTAGTTCTGTACAAATCTCACGCATTTTACTTTTTATTCTGTCTGTGTAGACTCCTTTCCATGGCTGTATTCCAAAAGTTATGGAATTCACGAGGAACACCAGCATGGAGTCTACATGGTTGCTTTAAAGCTTGTTGAATGCCTCCAACATGTTGCCTTGGTGGATTACCATGCAGTTCAGCTGCTTATGCAGTAATTAGCATGCCACAGTGTTTACCTTGTTTGCATAGGGGTGCTCGCTGTTACACTGGGCTTACAGAATTTAAAAGTTTCTGTGACTTGCACATGGTAGAAAACCACTGGGTAGGCTTTAGTGAGTCCTACTGTTTGTCAGGAAATTCTGCCATTGACAATGAACCAAAGAGATTACTGGCTATGGTTCTATGTCTTCGTAAGAGCACTTGATACTGTACCAGTTACTGTAGCTGGTTTAGTAGATATACATGGTAAGCAGTGAATGGAATGTTACTATGTAAATTTCAAAGTACTCATATTAAAGTTGTAAAACTCAGTTTAAATAAATATAGACATGCTTGCTGTGTTTCCTTCTGATAGATATTCAAGTCAGTTTTCCATTTTAGTGGTCTACCATTGAAGGAGGGGATATCTTTATGTATGCAAGAGTGATGCCTTTTTGTTTCAGTACCATATGACATAAGATACATTTTTATCTATTCTTTTAACATATTCTTTACTTCATTACTTTAATTTTATCATATTCGTGTTTAATTTATCCAGTCCTTTTATATTTTCAAAAAAAATCTTCTTTACATAGTTTTCCGCATAACGTTTTTACTCTTTTACATTTAACAACACATGTGCCATAGTTTCTTCTTCTTCTTGACAGTATAAATATATTCTATTACTTTTCTTTTTTTTATAATGCATATTTCCTTTTACTAGTAATTTATCTATGACCAGTCTCCACAAAAAACTTGACATTCTACTTTTTGATTATACCACTTGCTTTTTATTTTTATAGCTTTCAATTTTTTATCTGTTAGATTTTTCAATACTTTTACATAGTAATGTTTTAACATTACATTCTTATACCACACTATTCTATCTTTTTCTATATCATCAATTCTTATTTCCACAAATATATATTTTGTTCTAGGTAACATTTTAGTTCTTCATTTATACATTTTTTCTCTTTTACTGTTTAATTCCATAATTCAAAATTTATCATACTTATATTTGTACAATTTTACTACTAATATCTCATCTTTTTTATCAATGTTAACACTTTGTACAAATTTAATAAAGTAGCATGTACCACAGGGTTAACTAACCTTAAACATCCTTTCACTTTATTTACATACAAAACTCTTCTTTTTTGCTGGATTTAATCTAGAACCCCATATAAAGGAAAAACATTTTTTTGCAATAATTCCTTTTGAAATACTGTTGACAACAGACATACACTTGCTAAACATGCTATTTTTCCAATCAGTACTTAATTTATCAAATACGCTTTTTTCTGAATTATAATTTACATGTTCTCCAGAAAATATAGTTTTTTTTATTTCTTTTATTGTTTTTGCCATTGAATTCTACTTATCTTTATTCCCAAATGTTATACCTTACGCAGGCATTTTATTAGTTGTAAAACATATACTCCCTATCACATAAACCATTCATTTTCTCTTTATTTAAAGCCATCCCTATCACATCTAGACACTAATTTGTGCAAATTATTACCTCTTTTATCTAAAGTTTGTTTGTTGCAATTATTATATTCTCATCTACATATGTTAACAGAACCGGTATTCTTAACCTTTCAGGTGTTATATATACACCTCCTCCTTAATTTTATAATTTATTTCACATGCTATCACATCCATAACTCATGCAAAGAGGATACAGTTTATTGGACACCCCTTTCTTACACCACTCTTCATATTTACCTCTTGGCTTAACTAGCCATTTACTAGTATTTTTACTTAATTGTTACTATATGCTGACATACATAATTTCCTAACTTTCTCACTTATATTATATTCTTTCATTATTTACCATAATATTTCATGTCCAAATGTATTACATTCCTTTTTAGGGTCTCCTCTCATGATTATCGCTTCTTCTTTTCTATTCATAACATCATCCTCAATTTCTGTAACTATCATTAATAATTCTTGACAACTGATCCCCTTTATGCTATATATGCTCTCTTCCATAATAATAATTTCCATTTTCATTTCAAATCTCTTTTGTACTATTTTCATAAAGACCTAATATTCATTATTATTAAATACAATCTTGCAGTTTTTAATTGTTTTCTATCTTCCTTCTTCCATATGAAGTAAAGTATTCCACTACACAATTCTTTATATATAAAACCTTCATTAAACCATTCAGTCAAAATCTTTAACAAATATTTTTGTTTGCTAATCCCATAAATGTATATACATTGTATGCCCTATTCCATATGGGTCTGTTGCAAAATATGTACTTACTTGTCCTAATACTTTATTTAGCAGTTTTGAAGAAATCTCTTTTTCTAACTCTTTTATTCTTCTTTATTGTTAACTTGTTTGCTTTCCATGTTTTCCCACTAATTTCTTTTTTTTAAAAACATTTCTTGTACATATTGTACTACACTATACGTAATCTTTCCTGGGTTCTTTCTGTTTCTCCTTTTACAATTTTAATTTCTCTCATTACACTATCTTCATTTCCCAATCTGCTTAACTCTTTTCCTTGTAAAAAAATCATTGCTTATATAACAATTCTTGTATTTTTTCTTGATTTCTTTTCATATAATTATTTTTCATTGACAAAGTACTTTCTATCATTATGTCCTAAATCTTCCAATGCATCATTATTTTTCTTTCTCTATTTTTCTCACGTCATATTGCCATTGTAAAACACATTTTTTTTATATTTTCCCTTAAATATCATCCACCATTCAGATCAATTTTTATAACATATTCTTATAGTAATATGATCTTTCCATAACTGTATTACTAATATCTTTCCTTCTTCATTCCATGCTTTTTCATTTATCCCGTTTATTCCTTTGATTATTGTTATATATTTATTTTTCTTTATTGCTATCCATATTGCAAGATGATCAGAAAATCTTGTTTTAACTACCTCTCCTACTCTTACAACTAAACCTTCTGATACCGTAAAATAATCTGTCTCAGTTCTATGCATTCTACTTTTGTAAGTTTATGAATTTTTGTCCACAAGTTTTAACTTACTATATCTTATAACTTCTAACATTTTTCTTATTTCATTTCCTTTCTTTTAACGTCTGCCTCTTAAAATCACAATTAAAGTCTCCCATTATTATAATATTCATATTTTTCACTGCATAGTCTACAATCTGATGAAATACGTTTTCCCTTTCTTTACAATTAGAATAAGCATACAGTGTTCTAATTTTATATATATATTCTTTCCATCTTAAATCAACAATGGCTAGTCTTTCCATTTTTGTTAAAGTTATATATAATATCTTTAATGTATTTCTACAGAATACAGCTATTTTAGAACATCTCTCATTTCCCAAATTCTAGATTGCATTCTTCCCTATAGTTTTTCTGTTTGAAATCTTTCTTCATTTGTTAAAAAATTTGTGTCTTCTAATATAATTACATCTACATCCCTATTCTTCTTCTTACTATGTTCTTAATAGTATTTACATTTATAGAAAGCACTATAAAATTTTAATTTTTCCTTTTAGTTAGATTCATGGTTTCGTATGTTCATAGCTAATTACGTGGCTAGCTTTTTTAACAGGCCATTGTAAGCTTGGCCAATATCCCTTCCAAAGGTAAGAATCAAACTCTATGAGTCAAATACCTTAACCAGTATATCAACCCAAACTCATTAGCTGTGTGTGTGTGTGTGTGTGTGTGTGTGTGTGTGTGTGTGTGTGTGTGTATATATATATATATATATATATATATATATATATATATATATATATATATATATATATATATATATATATTTAGGGGTCACCACAGCGGAACTCCGGTCCACTAATGATTGGCAATAGATTTTTACGTGCTGAGTTGCCGGCCCTGATGCACAACCTTCAACGAAGGTACACCCATTCACGCATGTCTCCACACAGAAGACGCTCTAGCTGAGAATCGAACAGGACAATATATATATATATATATATATATATATATATATATATATATATATACATATATATGTATATATATATATATATATATATATATATATATATATATATATATATATATATATATATATATATATAGTTACCTATCAAAACATCTGCTCTTCATAACATCTAAACTCAAAACATCAAGACCATAACATCTAAACTTCAAAACATCTAAAACTCATAACATCGAATCTCAAAACATTGAAAACTACAAAGCAACTATAAATAACATCCCACATAGTTTTACTATGTTTATGCAGGGGGGAAAGCCCCCAGCACCTCCATGTGGGGGCTCCATCCCTCACACCTCCCGTAAATTAAATATACCAACTCCAAGGTCACACTACAGTGGGGAAAAAGTTAATTTCCTAACCCCACTGTAGTGCGACCTTGGAGTTGGTATATTTAACTTATAGTGGGTGTGGGGGGTGAAAGGGCGCTTGCCTCCCTGCATAAACGTAGCAAACAGTGTGTGGGATGTTATTTGTAGCTGCTTTGTAGTTTTCAATGTTTTGAGATTCGATGTTATGAGTTTTAGATGTTTTGAAGTTCAGATATTATGGTCTTGATGTTTTGAGTTTAGATGTTATGAAGAGCAGATGTTCTGATAGATAACTACATATATATATATAAATATTCCTTTTCCTCTAGTTCCAATTTTTATGTTCTGTGCTTATCCATTTAAATTTTATTTTCCTGTCTTTTACCCTTTTACCAATAGAATTATTTTTTCCTTTTACTACCTACCAATTTGTGTCTTCTTCACCACTCATTTCAATACCCTTTTCTATGTCATCTTTAATATTTTTCTTCTATTTGTTCTTCTATTTCTACTATTTCTAAAATTTCTTCTCTTTCTCCATTTTCTCCTGTTCCTTTTTCTTTTTTCTTACCATATTTTCATGTTTGCCGCCCATCCATAAATATTTAGTTTTTTAGATTTAAAACATTTCAATTCACATTTTTGCAACATGTCCCATTTTTCCACAAATACAACATTTTCTTTTATCAAAGTTACTTAGCAGATGTCCTTCTTTTCTGCAAAAAAAAAAAATATTTTGGGTTGTCCCCAGTATTTTACAACACCCCTATTCCCCTCCACATTTATCCTGTATATTTTTTTCTTTTTCTGTTTTAACACAATATTACAATCCTGTACACCAGTCCATAAGCACCTTTTTTCATAAAATTTGGCAAAATCCAGTACTTATTTACATACTGTTCTCATATGTCCTTTCAAAGTCTCTCTTCCTACTCTTGTTTGATGCTGTACATGGATTTTCTTTTTTGTTTCCCTGTAAATGCTTTTATCACATAAATATTCCATGGTTTACAGTCTTTCTTTTTTTCCAAATTCTCTAAAAAAATTTCCATTGATAAAGCCGTCTTAAATATAATGTCACAAAATATATCTCTTTTTTAATAAGAATAAACTCTCTTACCTCATCTGCTTTTACACCCAAAGGAGCTACTAAATTGTCCCACACTTTATACTTGTTTGATTCTTTGTCTTCTTTACTTTGAAACTTTACATTCTATTTCTTTTTTTTCATTTTCTTCTCCCCTCCTTTCTGTTATTCCCCTTTTGCCTTCTTTTACTTTCTCTGTATATGTTTTCTTTTCCATATATAACATTTTCTTTTATCAAAGTTACCTAGCAGATGTCCTTATTTTCTGCAAAAAAAAAAAAAAATATATATATATATATATATATATATATATATATATCTATATATATATACATGGGTCTATGTTGTTTAAATGAAAGCATGTTTAAATGAACATTACTTACCCGAGCTAATTCCTCTGAAATGCCATTACAATGAAAGCATGAACTGCCAAATTCCTTTCCCTGTGAAAGAAACCACTTGGCCACCATAGTGTACTTTGCCATCTCTTCAGTTTAGTGTGATCTCAGAGTTGGTATATTTATGTAGGGGTATGTGGGAGGCAAAGCTCCTCACTTCCGTGGGTTTAGTTTGGCTTTGTTTCAGTGTACTACCATGGTAGCCAAGTGGTTCCTTTCACAGGGAAAGGCATTCGGCAGTCTGTGCATTCATTGTAATGGCATTTCAGAGGAATGAGCTCAGGTAAGTAACATTTGTTTAAACATTCTTTCGTTTGAACAATGTAGACCTGTATATATATATATATATATATATATATATATATATATATATATATATATATATATATACATATATATATATATATATATACATACATAGATAGATAGATATACGTTCAAGTGGAATAAATGCACTTGAGTGAACTTTTGTGTTCGTACAGTAAAACAATATTGTTCATTTCCCACCTTTGCATCTTCTTTTAATTTGAATATGTCTCTTGAAGTGATCTGTCTCACAGAGAGAACTTTTCCAGTACTGATTTCTTGTAAAGCAAATATCACTGAGGCTTAGTAAAATATTTTTTTCTTCTGCTTACAAACATCAGATTACTTACTGTGGTTACAGTTTCTTTGTTTAGTTTTTCCATATTATACAATTTGTATTCCAAAACAAACAAAATAAACACTTTTGAAGCAATACTGTCTGACTTCTATAAAGCAATAAAGGGTTTATCTTCACTTTATCAAACATGGTTTGTGCGAGCAAGCGTTTCCGTGAATCGAGTGAACGAATCACTGAAAGCCTTTGAGTACAAATGTCAAAAATGGTTTAGCTAAAAACCATTTTTGACATTTATCCACATTCGAACATATGGTAGCTGCAGTTGTGAGTTTCATCCAGATGTCCTTTTGATGGAAGGACATAGCACAAACCATAACAATAACGAAAGAAACCACAAAAGGAGCAATGTTCCTGTTATAAAAATCAGGTAAACCAACAAAAGAAACTTCCTCATGCACAGGAACAAAACGGCAGTGTCAATACATCCAAAAAACTCTCTCGCAGATACTGAGACGAAATGTCAAAGTCCGTATAAAATCAAGACGTCTTTATATTGACATAAAGTAAGCGCTTTCACCGTAAGGCTTCTTCAGACTATACAACCTCTACATAAACCAACTCTTAAATAGCACAAACAATTAAGCTAGATCGTTGACATTGACATTCCCTTTAAAATTTTAAAGTGACCCAAGTTTATATATAAAAATAAAAGAAATTTGAAGCAGTTGCTTTGTTATTGTCCGATGGGTTTGAATGATGCCCAGTCTAATGATTTGTATTATAATACTATACCCTGTAATCATTGTAATCAATGTAGATATATTAATACTGATAATGTTTTTAAACAACCCATTACAGGTCAGGAGTTTTCTTTCCTGACTGTAACGAATTGCATGAGTATTAATGTAGTATATTTGGCTAAGTGTTCATTGTGTACAACATTCTATATTGGCAAAACCAATAGGCAATTAAGAGAATGCATTAGGGAACACGTTTATCACATACGTTTAGGCTCTGAACATAATGCCTTAGCCAAACATTGTAAGTTATATGGCCAAACACATAATTTTACTTTTAGTGTGATACATGTTGTTAAATCTAATTCCAGAGGTGGAGACATAGAGAACTTTACACAAGAGAATGAACTTCGTTGGATTGTTCGTTGTAGAGCTGATCATCCTCCTGGTCTTAATGATAAAGTCAATCTTCGACCTATTTTGAAGAAAAGACGACTACCGAGACCTAGATAGTAATATGAAAGGGTATTCTGCAGTATGCGTTTTAGATGTTTTTGCCCAGGGTATGTTTTAAAGCTTTTAATGTGTTTTATCTCTTTAAAGTGTTTGGGTGATGAAGCTGACGTTGTATAAATTTATGGTCTAACTTTATCTATATGTATTTCAGTATATGTGATTTTAAGATATGTCTTGATGACACATGCAATGTCACTTTAAAATTTTAAAGGGAATGTCAATGTCAATGATCTAGCTTAATTGTTTGTGCTATTTAAGAGTTGGTTTATGTAGAGGTTGTATAGTCTGAAGAAGCCTTACGGTGAAAGCACTTACTTTATGTCAATATAAAGATGTCTTGATTTTATATGGGCTTTGACATTTCATCTCAGTATCTGCGAGAGAGTTTTTTGGATGTATAGCACAAACCATGTTCGATGAAATGAAAGTAAACTTCAATAAAGTAGTCTTTGGTTACAACTTCTATCTTATAGTTGTAAAAGAAAATTAAGTAATTTTGCATATTATGCAACAATTTGTTGTATTCATTAACTGCAGTGGTGGTGCTGCGGTAGCGTTGTCACCAAACAGTAAGACACTGTCTGGTTTCATTCTTAGCTAGAGCATCTTCTGCGTGGAGACATGCGTGAATGGGCGTACCTTCGTTGAAGGTTGTGTGTCAGGGCTGGCAACTCGGCACATAAAAATCTATCTGCCAACCATTAGTGGACCGGAGTTCCGCTGTGGCGACCCCTAACCGGGAAAAACCGAAAGGTACAACATTAATCAACCATGATGTCTACAGCTCCTTGCTCCGGTCGCAGTTACTTGTCCTGATTCAGCAACCACCCTAACATGATGCTATATGGTCATTTACCATGAAGATTTCCAGCACTGCATAGGGCTGGCCCTGTTGTTGTGCTAAATGCTAATGAGGCATAATGAGAGATAGACATATGCTAATTAGACATGCACTGTGTCTTTTCAGAAATGCCTCCAGGAAGGCATCTACACAACTGAGAGATTTTGCTCAGCCATGTAGATCAACCCGGCCATCCCCACCATGTCATGGTATTGAACATGGACAAATAGCTATGTTCAATGACATAACATGACTTGGGTAGAGGGATCTGAGTGAACAATATAGTAGTTCATTAGGGATTACTGTACATGGTAGTCCCAAACTGGCACCAACAGCAGTATGGTGATCAGGAAGTGGCAGGATGCACTAGATCACCAGGGATTACTTTTAAAGTGCTGTAATGGCACTGACATCACAACAGGAATAGGGGTGGGAAGAACTACTAGAAGACAGAGATAACATTCACTGCAATGGCACTGACATTAAAACAGAGATTGGAAATTGGGGGAACCACTAGACACCAGGGATAACATATATTAAAGCATTGTAATGGTATAGATATCACAATGGGGAGATGGGTGGGGAGAACGAATACACATCAGGGATGAATCAAGGAGTAAAGCCCCAACAGCAATACTGTGATCAGAAGGTGTGAGGAGAAAACACTAGGCCACCAGGATATAATAGATGTTTCCTCTAATGTAAATTCAATTATTACAGATGAGGAAATAGCCACAGGAGGTCAACTAGGTGAGGGCCAGGTACCAGGACTGTGATAAGTGTATGTGTCTGTGGTTTTGCTGTATGTACATGTGTGTGTGACAGAGTGACTGGAGGAATGCCTCTGGCTTTATGAACCGCAATTTAACACCATGATGTGCAGATCAGCAATGATATGCACATTGTTATTGTAAATGTATTCAGAGGTATGCAAATTAGCTGATAATAACATCCTACCTCAGCACAGTTAACATGTCTCTGAACCATAAATGGGCACATCATGGAAGAAAGACCTTTTACTCCAGGCAAGATTTTAATATTAAATGAATAAGTACTGCAATGTCATACATTAAAAATATAGGCATTTGAGTTTGTCATACTGTACCTGCATCAGAATAACTAAAATCTTATAATCTTCTACATGAAAAATTCACAAATTTATCTCATTTAGTAAGTGTAAATTGTATTCATAAAACATGAACGTATGAAAGGGAGACAACGAATTAAAGTTGTTAAGGATATAATTAAAGAATACCCACTAATAATAAGTCATAAAACTGTATTAGCATTAGAGAAAGTAAAATTAAATTCATATCCTACTACTGCTAAGGGTCTACATAAATTAGCCAATAGATGAAAAATATTCTACATAAGTTAGCCTATAGATCAAAATTACTGAATAATGCTAATCCATTCCAATCAAATGTATGATACATTAGGAAACTAGGAAAATAATAGCTATAGAAAACTATGCTATAAAAAGCTTAATATGTAAAATTTGGAAGAAGAACATTTATAAAATTTTCTTACTAATAATGCAAGGACAACATGCCATAATCTTGATGACAATTGTTACTTAAAGGGAAATTGAAGAACAGGTGAAAAAGAAGTATAATTCCTGGGATATGTAAATTATTAACTTGTACATATTGCTTACTAACTCCTATCTTGAAATAAGAATACTGCTGGAAAATGGATTTTTTTATCAGCCTATCATTTTAATCACTGATTATAAACTTTTCATATCTACAATAACCAACAGATTGAAGGGATTGATTAATCTGTTGATATATACAAATCAAACTGGAAAACATAATAAATAAAAACTAATAGCTGATTTAAGTCTAGATTTGGAAAGGCCATTGATTCAATCAATTGGTCTTATTTATTTAAATCTTTAGAAATATATGAATTCCCATTAAAATGTATCACAATGTTAGAGAATCTGTATATGAAATCTAAAGCATATGTTAAGATCAGTTAATTTCTTTCTTATAGTCTTGATATTTAAAGAGGTACTAAATGAGGTTACCTTCTTTCACCTTTATTATTTGTTCTTATGAAACAATTTGCAGTATACATAAGAAATTACAATAACATTGAGGGTTTTAAGATCAATGAATAATATCAATCAAAATGCAGCTCTTCACCACTTATATCTTTCTGACAGTACAAAGATATAAATAATTTCATTAAAATGTATTACTCTGTGAAGGTATTTGAAAAAATCAGGAAGATGAAATTTAATAATAGAAAAATTTAAATTTTAATTATTAATCAGAAACTAATAGATATGTAAAATATAGTTTCTATATATAGCAGATGTTACAACAAAGTAACCAAGCAGTCCCAATGAATGTAAAAGCATAAAAACCTTTTATTGCAAAGGTTTTTATGTTTTTATGCTTTTACATTCATTGGGACTGCTTGGTTACGTCATTGTAACATCTGCTATATTATTCGTGACTTTTTTCTACTACAACAAAGTATTTACCTTGTAGGCTGTTTGCTACACTTTTTTATATTTATTATAGTTTTTATACAGCTGAAAATAGTATTACGTATCTATGAATATACTCTCTCTCTCTCTCTCTATATATATATATATATATATATATATATATATATATATATTCTATAATTTGAATTCCATTATTAAAGGCAATTACATCATTATAATCATAATGTGAGAAATAAAAATTCTAATTAATAAATGGGACCACCTGTTTTCCCTTTCACTACTCCAAATGTATATATTATTCAAACTATAGCATTAATTCCAGAGAGAGAGAGAGAGAAATAATAAAATTAATAAAGTCATTACTAATTTATAAGGTATTCTACTAGACTGAGAATGGCTTTTGTGAATCATAATAGACTTTAGAACAAAGGAAGACTTGGTTTTCCTGATATTTTAAATTATGTCACTCTTCTACACTGCTAATTTTCTTGCTTTGAATAGATAATGCATATCAAGCTCAATGGTGATTAATACATCAGTATATGCAATAATTCTAATGAAACCTAATTCCTTTTCCTTCTGTGTTGTAAAATAACAAAATGATATGGGTTGTAAAGAATTATTTGGATTGCTCTTCAGATAGGGCAACAAACCAAAATTATATTAACTTAACAGTAATATATTTTAGACATTTGATTTATAAAAACACAGCTTTGAAAAGTTGGTTAGTTGCTAATTTTTAATACAATATACACAGGATACTAGGAAAACAAAATGCACCAACTAATGTTGGAAATGAAACTTAATAAGTTGCATATATTGGTCTGATTGCTTAAATGAACCTAAAGTTTTACTGAGAGATAACATCATGAATAACTATCATTTAAGGCATACTAAATTGGCACTCATACAGACAATTAAGTTTGGAAATTAACAGATACTGTTGATTGATTTTGCAAAAAAAAAATATCCTGAAATACTGGATTATTTTTTCCATAATTGCTAAGGGGAAGGAGGTGTCTAAGCACTTCTGTACAAACTAAACAAGCTAACAATAAATTTAGGAATTAAAAATTGATAATAAACATATGGACTATGTTTCTCACTGTAATCTTAATTATGCTGATAATAATAAATACAAATACCCAATTCTGAGTTCAGTAGGATCATTAAAGACTGATTATATTATATTATATTATATTATATTATATTATATTATATTATATTATATTATATTATATTATATTATATTATATATTATATTATATTATATTATATTATATTATATTATATTACATACAACAGGGCAGTACAGGTTGAAGAACTGTGTAGGAAAGACAATAATGAGAATTATGAACCTTATTCCAGCTTCATTATTAAATAGTTTTTAGTATTGTATCTATAAAGGTTTCACCGGTTTGTGTTTATAAAGAGGATTCTTTTGCTACTGTGTTTTTCTGTTGGACTTGTGTGACTACGTCTGGTGAGAGAACAAGCACATTTCTTTTTTCTTACTCTATAATTAGCCATTACCAACAATTTTAAACTGATGGCCTTTCTCCAGTTTGGTTGAACTTATCTGAATTTATTTAGTGAAACAGCTGTGCAGTTTAGAACTGTATACTGTCAGTCTTTGTTTTGTTATCCTTCCTAGCTCTACACAGATTTAGAAGAGAAAAATCAATCCATTGTGACACCTGAGATCAGACTAGCTATACTGCATGCAGCAGTTTATTTCTAGTGGTACACAAACCAGGCATCCTGCAAAGTTGAAATAAACTGCAGATTATTGAATCCTTCTTAGTCATCAAATGAAGATAAGCAGTCTCCTCTTATTACATCTTGTAAAAATAAACAGACGAGAACTTAGGAATTATACATATTAGCAAGGTAAGCTTTGTTTTCATTTTCTCACGTTACCCTGTTGTAAATTACATATGATTCTGATGCAGGCTGTCTGATATTTTGTTAGTGTTGAAGCCAGTTTAGTTTTATTGTAGATTCCCTGACATTCAGCAGACCTGAAACCCATATAATGTATATCTCCCCTTGAATAGCTGCATGTTTTTGCTATTGTATTTTTTATTGTTTGCACATCCTTTTGTATTGAAATGCACATAACGAGTCTTTTATTTTATTGCTTTGCATCACATCTTCTATTGCAACTAAATTGCTTTTACCTTTCCTTACTGCACTTGCTGCAAATCATGTTATCTTGCAGTGCAGTTCAATTTTATATGGGCATTCACTCTTATTGCATTAACTGAATGACAGTAAACACACTGTTGTGATATTAAGCTTGCATCTTGTTGCTGCAGCTTTACGAACTGTTGGATACTCTTTTGTCACTATTGTTATTTGTACTGCTAATTAAACTTCCATTTTCTAGGTATCTTGCTCTCTGCTGTTAAATTGCTGAGTGCATTCCCTGTCACTGCACTAAGTAAATTCCATTACTGAACTATTCTTACTAAATACTATATCTAAATCTTACTACTGCATTTATCAAATATTATTTTATTGCAGGGCAATGTTGTTGTGTTGTTACCTGCTTATGATCATTAACTATGGAGAATATAAAAAAACTCTGTTATTTATATCTTTCTTCTAGTGATTGACTAGTTTGTACTGTGGACTGCTCCATCTATACTACTGTATTGTGTATAAGTGCAAAACACTATTATCAGTACTACTTTATTATTTATTATTGATTCTAAGCATTTTCATTGGTTTTGATTTACTTCTTATGACTTGATGGTAACACAATCATGTTATGGTAAGTATCCCTTAGACTCCCTTTGTAATATGTTCTAACCTGTTCCTAATATTTTGCAGCAGAAGTTAACTTTTAGCTTTCCTTATATTTTTAGAAATTGTAACTCTCTTTCTATAGCAAGTATAAGTCTCCTTCTATAACATGTTGTGTCTTTCGGCTTATCCCGGTTAGGGGTCGTCACACCTGAATTCCGGTCCACTAATGTTTGGTAGTGGATTTTTACGTGCTGAGTTACCAGCCCTAATGCATAACCTTCAACGAAGGCACGCCCATTCACGTATGCCTCCACACAGAAGACGCTCTAGCTGAGATTCGAACGGGACAACGTCTTGCTCTGAGGTGACAACGCTATAACACGTAACATATTATTTCCTTTTAACACTAAAACATATAGCCATTATACCTTGGACATTACCCTGATAGAATTTATTGTGCTTCAGTCATTCACTAGAGTCACTCTTTAGCTATGACTTTGGGTTATAAAAGTTAAAAACCTTGATATCATTTGGCCAAGAAATAACTCTCACATTGTTATTATATATTCCTTGTTGAATGTAAATCCAGCTTTATGGTCTGGCATATTTTTTATCCCTTATATGATAACCCACAACAGTCATGATAGCTACTTTCTTCATTGTTGCCATCATTCTGTGTTGGAGTGCAGCCTTCTAGCTTATCAGTGGGAGTGGTAAGCACTAGGTAGCCTATCTACCACAAGAGGAGTGGTTCTTGGCCCAGGGATTGTAGTTTGTTGATCATTCGGGAAGTTGTCCATCTCTTTCAACTTTCTGGTTTAAAAGACCACATCTGTGCTTGTTTCCCATCTTTCCTGTAACAACCCTACTGGAAAGCACTAGAAAGACTTAAACTGATACAAGCCTTCTAGCTTAAAAGACTTTGGAGTGATTGAGTACCAGTTTTCTGAATTTTCTTGCTGTACTTAACTGTTTTCCGCCAAAACACTGATTTTTCCAGCATATATTGTGATTTAAAAGCTTGTTTTTTTTCACATATTGTACCCATTTGACTGCCTGCACTTTTAAAAAGTTTTTTGTTTAAATAAATTGTTTAACTGTTGTAGGCTACACACTAAAGTGTGATAGCCTTTTCTGATCGCTTGTAGTTGTCTAAAGCTGTTTTAAGTGTACATTTTACTGTTTTTGCCTTATCTTTTCAAAATAAATTTCTTGTTTCCTGCCTTTCTAAGCTAGTATAGTCCAGTTTTCAGGCTAGTGCTGAATTCAGGGCTGTGCTACAAGTTTCTGAGTTGCCCATACCTTACTTGGATAGAGGGAAGTTTCTCTGTTCACCTGTAAGAGAGGGGAACTTTGAGCAGCCATCTCTCCCTGGAGGAGTGGTTCCAGCCCAGAAGTTAGTAGTTTAAAAAACACGTTTGCATGGTTTTGTGCGCCGGACAGCACCAGTTAGCTAGGGTTAAATTATTCCCAGCTCCACTAAGTCTCCTCTTCAGTTTTTCACTTGAAACTAGTCTAACTCTCAACCTAAGCACTCAAAAAGCATCCTACAGTCCAGCACTTGCTGAGACCTAATAGCAAGCACTAATATACCCCAACACTTGACTGCCCAGCAGGGCAAGGCTCTTTATCCACCCCTCACCAACCAAGCGACTAAGCAGCTCATCCTACTATTCAGGCATGACAAAAGGGCAACTTCAGGTTTACTCTCCAGTCCAGCTGGTGAATCTGGGTATCCTGAGGCAATGTTTTAACTGCCTCATGTACACAGACAGCCCTCTCCTCCTACCACAAAACACTAACATATGCGAGAGATGCAATTATGCAGCCAAACTGGAGGCTATGGTCTCTCCACCCAAGACTGGAACAGACAGTCATGAAGAGAAGGTTAACACTTGCACCACATCTCCAGCCTCACATAGACCTACTAAACCAGCACTGGCAAAAAATACACATAAATACACAAAATCATACTTGGAGGCTCTAAATAAAAACCTGCAAAAGCATCAGAGAGCTCCAAAGCAGACACCCACAAAACCTGCACCTCCCATCACAAACCAGACACCACATAAAACACAAAATCAATGTGCCGCACAATCACAGCCCTTAAGGCGAAATAACATACCTAACACACTAGTAATAGGTGACTCAATAGTCATGCACACTGATGCCCCACTCACTAGGCTGGACAAGGAGAAGGTTACTGTTAGCTGCCTATCAGGAGCCAGAATCCACCACATAACACAAGCACTCAGGTCACTTCAGAACAAGTACAAATATGACTCTGTCATTGTTCATGTTGGTGTGAATGACCTGAGATGTACCTCCCTGGACTACATGAAAAGAGACATGGAAGAGCTCTTTGATCATGTAGCCCAGGCGGGTATGACCCTGACCCTGAATAGCATCCTGCCCTCACCAAGAATGATATCTCAGTATAAAGAAAAAATGATCAATTTCAACAATTGGCTAAGCTTCTAGTGTCATTCAAAGGGGATCCAGTGTCTGTCAACCTGGGATGACATGCTCGACAAGCCACGTTGCTTCACAAGAGACGGCTTGCACCGGTCACCCCTTGGCTTTTGAATACTGGCCAAGGCTCTTGCTGCCCCCATAGTGCCTTTTTAGGCAAGGCTCAAAATTCAAACCCACCACCGTAAACAGCACAAGTAAAAAAATGAGGGTTATGCTACTTAATGCCAGGAGTTTAAATCTCAAAATGCATGCACTCGAAGCACTCCTAAGTTTGGAGAATGTCGACATCTGTGCAGTAACTGAAACCTGGTTCAAGGCTCCAGAGAGCACTCCAACACTACTGGGCTATAACTCATACCACACATTTCGGCCACAGAACACGGACTGAAACACAAAAGGAGGGGGTTCATCCATATTCATCAAAGATACTCACACCTTCAGGTTAGTGGTGCAGCATGATACCTCTGAGATCATCCATGTGCAACTAACATCAGGCAAATCTGTAGTGCAAATTGTGGCCTGCTACAGATCACCCTCCATGACCCAGGACCACTATTCCACCTTTCTGGAGACACTGGAAAACATGAAGGTCCTACTGAACACCCTGATATTGGGCAATTTCAATTACCCTACCATTAACTGGGAAAACTACTTGAGTACAAACTCCCAGGCTCAGCACTTCCTGGAATTTATCAACTCAAATGTCCTGGATCAGCTGGTAAACTCCCCTACCAGAAGCCACAACATATTGGACCTGGTCATCACCAACATGGGAGACAGGTGTTCCGTACCGGAGGTCAACCCGGCACTGGTTAGATCAGACCATAAACTAATCACCCTGGATGTCCACACCCCACCACCACCCCCAACCAAGGAAACCACAGTGAAAAACTTTTCTAAAGCAAACTTCACCTTACTTAAGGCAGAGGTGGTAAGTTTCACAGCCCCCACGCTAAAGGATAACACTGCAATTGCACTCTAAGAGCACCTACAAGGATGCATGGATCGTGCCATCCCTAGCAAGACCAAGACTCACTCTCCTAAGAGAAGGAAACCAGTCTGGTGGACCCCTGCCATAAACAGGTTATACAACAGAAGGAGGAAACTAGTTCAGAAAAAAAGCAAATCCCAAGAAGGAAAGACATCCCTGATCAGTATCAGTAAGAAACTAAGGTCCCTCATAAAATCATCCAAGGCTAACTTCGAAAGAAAAATAGCCAAGGATTTGAAAGATAACCACAAAGCCTTCTTTAGCTATGTCAAGAATCTAAGTGACAACTCATAGATATGCTCTGAGCTACTGCAAAATAGCACAAAATAAACTGAACCCACTGATATTGCCAACATCCTGGCAGATAGATTCAGTGCAAACTTCACCTCCCTCTCACCTTCAAAAGGGCCCACAACAATACCGGAAAAGTGTAGTGTCCCAGAAATCACAGAAGCACATGTGAAAACAGCCCTTTCAAAAGCCAAAAACACAGCATCAATGGGGCCAGATGGTGTCCCAGGCTGCTTCTTGCACGAACTACAGAACAAACTAACCCCTCACCTAAACACGCTGTTCAACCTCAGCCTCTCCACAGGCTACGTGCCCATAGAATGATGCACAGCAATGGTTATTCCGCTCCACAAATGAGGGGCCACAACTGACCCTGGTAACTATCACCCCATAAGCCTGACTAGCCTGGTCTGCAAGGCTATAGAGCGCATCATCATGGAACTCATTAACAAAGACATTGGGAACCTCCAAACACTTGACCCGACCCAGTTCGGCTTTGTTAAGGGCAGATCATGCCTACTAAACCTGGTTGACTTCTTCGAGGCAGTCAACAAAGCCATAGACAATAGAAAGGTGGTTCACACAGCCTACCTTGATCTCGCCAAGCCATTTGACATCATTCCTCACTCGGGTATTATAGAAAAACTCACCAACCTGAACATAAACCCCTACATCACAAGATGGGTTGCCAACTGGCTTACAGACAGAACTCACACGGTAAGAATAGCGAGCTCCAGGTCCGACTCTAAACCAGTCACAAGTGGTGTCCCGCATGGCTCAGTTCTGGGACCACTACTGTTCGGCATATATTTCTCAGAAGTACAGGCAAACACAGGACTATGGCTAACCAAGTTCACCAATGACTGCAAACTGGGAGCCATAATTGACTCTCCGGCTGACACGGACATCCTTCAAAAAGGTCTTACTGAGACAGACACCTGGTGTCAAAGTCATGACCTCAAGCTAAATGCCAAAAAATGCATAGTCATCCCGTTTGGGAAAAACAAAACATCCACGAATTACCACATAGGCGGCAGCCCCCTTAATACAGAAGAGGTAATATGAGATCTGGGGCCCAGGTAGATAGTAATCTCTCTTTTGACAATCATATTGCCAAACTAGTTAGGAAATACTTCTATGTGGCCCATCTAATTACTAAGGTGTTTACATCTAGAAATAAAGAGGTATTAGTGCCCCTCTACTCATCACTTATCAGACCCATCATAGAGTGCAATGCCCCATTTGGGATGTACCTCACAAGACACTTCCAACAGCTGGAAAGACCACAAAAGCACTTCACCAAGAGGATTACTGGCCTCAAACATATGTCCTATGCAGCCCGACTGAAAAAACTCTGGCTGTACTCAGTGGCATATTGCTTACTCAGAAGTGATCTCTGCCTGACTTACAAAGTCATGTCCAACTCAGAATTGATGGACATGCTCCACCTAAAGAAATCCAAGTCACTGCGAGCCACGTGCTCTAGTGAGCTAAACCTCGCCACAACAATAAATAAAACATGCTAGAGGGATAGATTCCTGTCACAGAGACTCCCCATGCTTTGGAACAAAATTTCTAACTACAATAGGCAGAGCCCCTCACTATAACTCTTCAAGAGAAGCCTTGACAAGTGGATGGGTAACAGAAAATACACCCCTGGGATCACTTCATTGGCTGTGCTTGACAGAGGCTTAGTTTTGGCTAGGCTTAAAAACGCCCTTGGACAGATAGCCTAGTACCTACCTATGAATCTATGAACCTATTAAAAAGAGGTCATAAGTTGCTCTCTCTCTCCCCTGTGGACAGCCTGCTTGCATTTGGTATCTTGAGACAGTGCAACAATTGACTCATGAGTCCCAATAATTCACTATTGCTAGTTATCAATGAAAGAGGTATGCAAGTCCTTATTCAAACTAGCGAGTAATCCGTAACCACAGTTCAAATTTGGAAATCATTGTACTAACACTGCACAGCATATCACCACCTTCTAGTTATGCTTTGTTGGTTAAGAAAACTAAAATAAAATAAAATAAAATATATATTTCTTCCTAAGCCTCCTGTACAACACATGAAGAAAACTCAGCATCCAGGCCATACTGCAGCACATGCATGCACACTCACAGTCTTTTGGGATTCAGGATTTTGAATTTTCAGGATTTTGGGCTTCAGTCTTATGAAATTCGAGATTGTGACTTTTCAGTCTTCTGAAGTGAATCCATATGTACAGATAGATAGATAAATAGATTGTGTGTGTGTGTGTGTGTGTGTGTGTGTGTGTGTGTGTGTGTGTGTGTGTGTGTGTGTGTGCATGTGTGTGTGTTTCTCTCTATATAATTAATGGATCTATTGTACTTCATATGTTCGCAGAATGTTCAGATTTTTGTTTCATATTTTTGGTGTGTTCCTCATAAAATTTGTGGTTTTTTTTGGTAAGTCATGGAGGACTGAAGTCACTAAACAATAATAAATAATGAGAAATATTTGAGTTTTAGACTTCGTATCCTACAGAATATACATAATAATTAAAAATCTGTGATTCTAGGAACTTTCTAAGTTTATAGGAGCAATATTTAAAAACTGTCCCTATTTTTTGGTCCATTGTCTCCCCTCCCCCATTATTTCTGGCTTTGTCCAGATTTCTTGCACTGAGAGGTTAAGAGATATGCTCATGATGTCCTCATGAAGCTTCATGAGTTTCTGTTCATTGTCCATCAAAAGTAACCCAAAAGTTGGGGCGTGGCTAGGATGTAGACTGGTTGGCAGCATCTTTTCTCAGCTCTGCACTCAAAAGATATTTCTGACAGGAACTTTTAAAAACTAGATATTGCAGACAAACCTATTTTGTTGAATTACTTCTACTAATATCACTAGAAGTCTACAGTGCAAAAAAAATGGCTTTAAACATTATTTTTCCTGTCAAAAACAAGAAGGAAGGTATCTGAATCTACTGAAAATGAGCTTTTCTAAGCATACCACACAGGACCAGACGATGAAAAAGGAGATACAGTCTTTATTAAATGCTATACAAGACTTGTCAGTGAAATTTGACAAAATGAATACCAAACTGGACACTTTTGAGGAGAGATCTACAAAACAAATACAGCAACTACAAGAAATAATGACGCAACAGAAGTCTCAAATAGCTGACATAGAGAGATCCTTAAATGATACTGAGGGCAGACTCTCAGAACAAGATCTTCAGCTACATTTTTATCACAACAAAATGCTTCATTACAAAATAAAATAGAGGATCTAGAGAACAGGTCCAGACGAAATAACCTTCGCATCTATGGGCTACCAGAGAAAACAGAGGGAGATAACATGGTGACTTTCCTTACTACCTGGTTACCAGAAGTTTTAAAATTGCCTGAAGCTCTTTCTTATGGAATTGAAAGAGCCCACAGATCCTTAAGAGCTGCTTCATCAACCATCAACTCAAAAAATCACCCGAGATCAATAATAGTAAAGTTTTTTTCATCACAGGACAAGGAACTTATTTTAAAAACAGCATGGTCAACTTCTCCAGTTAAATACAGAGACAACATATTCAGATTTGATAATGATTATTCTGCTGGAGTTATAACTGCAAGAAAAGAATGTCTCCCTCTGATAAAGGAATTGAAAAAAAGACAACTTAAAGTCCACTTGCTGTTCCCTGCAAGAATAAAAATATTTTTTACTGAAGGTCCTAAAACTTTTGACACTCTGCAAGCAACAGTTTCTTATCTTTCAGCTAATAAAACCTTGGATAATGTGGAAGAAATGGATTTCTCCCAATTTGGGGTTAAGCGTCACTTAGAAAAAAATGGAGCACTGCTGACAAGAAGAAGAAGAAACGATAAAAGACATATGAAAACACAAACATTATTGTCTTCTATTTGCTCTGTAAGGCAAAAAAGTTCTTTGAAAGCATTCATGCTTTACACGTGTCAGTCTTTGAAACAATATAAATACAAGATAAGCAGGACATTTTATAACTAAAGGAAACAACCTTAAAGAAAGCAAGGTAACATATCTTTCTCTATTACAGTGTAAATACTTACAGTCATGATTTTTCTAACTCTAAATGATGTTTAGATAGTTCATTTATAAATTACCTGCCTTTTACTGCTAGTATAGAATATGATGTATTTACACTGACATATTAATGTGGTGTGTTTAAATGAGCATGATTCCTTTTAATATTATTTACACTAAGCTGCATGGAGTATCTAAACTGATGTATTTAATACACATAATAATATATAAAAACTGATAGTAATAACTGTCAAAAAGTGCCTTGAAAAGTAATTATCTATTCTTTGATGCTAAAAGTGCCTTTTTGACTAACAAACAACTGTTTGGCTTGTATATCTGCCCTTAATGTTAAGAAAACTAAAAGAAGTTTAATGAGCTGGTGTTCAGTTTAAAAAATCCCTAAAAACTTCACTTACTTTGTTTTTGTCTTCCCACCATGGTCACGAGCTGGGAACTCTTATTTTACCACCCCTGAATGAAGGTTCTTCAGTTAGAATCCATTACAGTGTGTTAAACCTTCTAACAGCACAAAATGAAAGTAAACAGTCATGAGTGATGTCAGCACTAAAACAAGACAGTATGGGTGTGGTGTCAGCTCTTAAGCTACTTAAAGTAACCAGCACACTATTTATGAGATGGCAAAGTGCTTTTACAGTTTTAACAAATACTAAAAGTACACTGAAGTACCTAATGAATTTTGAAGGTATCAACACATACATGACGTTTTATTATATTGTAATATTTGTTATTCATTTTGAATTGTACACATAAACAGCACACAAAGCTTAAAAAGAAGTATATCACTTGGAAGAAACTGTATGAATAGTTAACACATACAGACTTTACTATAATCTTTTCTGATAAGATCACCCACGTAAATTACTATAATTTAACTTAATTTTATAAAAATTTAATATATTTAAGTCCTTGACTGGAACTATATAACATATTTGTAAACACACTGCAGGTAGTGTACTCAACCTTAAGGATAGTAAGTCAATTAAGGTTCATGAATGTAGCTATGTGTTATTAGGCATTTTAAGGGTAAAAAGGAGTTGCTGTTTAATTATCAAGATACTCTGTAAATATTAAATTGTTCAAGTAGCACAATCATTAAGCAGTAATGAGCAAGAAAAACTCTCAGACTTGCTTATGATATTGTTTATATATATATATATATATATATATATAGAGAGAGAGAGAGAGGAAAGAACTGCTGAATTATAAGTATGCTTTTATTAAAGGCAAGTTATATTAATATTGAACATCCTCACTGAAAATGAATGGTTGTGTAGAGACACAGTAACTCCCATTATATAACCAAGGCTAAAGAGATTGTCTTGTATGTCTAAATTGATCAGCCTTGAACCTTAGATTGCAAATAGACATGCAACATACTTTTACTTATAATACTGAATATATATTATATAACATCACAAACGCTAAAGCCATTGTCAGTTACATCTCATATCAATCAGCATTAAAATATAATTTGAATAGCATAGGCATTTACTAACATATTGCTGTTGGTACCTGATATGCATATAAGTAACAGGTCTAATTTCTGTCTGTGAAAGTAAATACCAGGCTGTGTGCATTTGTTAATTATGAAACAAGAGCGTGCTATCTATTCTTTTTAATATCCTACAGGTATGCACTTGTTAGAGACACACACATGTTGCAAAGCTGCTAGTTATTGCATATTCATTAGTATATTTCTGACTGCAGTGTTATAAATATATGGTGTGGACCACTTGAGTTGAGAATATGTCTCTATATTGGGCATGTTCTCTGTTTGAACATTGTATATTATCTATAATATGATATGGAGTACCCTCACTAAATTCAAAGAAGCCACAATAGAAAGAAATATTTATTAAAAATGGAGAATAGAAGGATGAAGAGAAAAATGAAAATGGTTGATGGTCATATAAGGTTATCTTTTCCTGTGTATGTAGAAGAGTTGACAGTAATAAGTACTAAACAATTGTGTTATAGCATATTTAAAGCCTACTTTGCTTCTCATATTTTCCAACCTTACAGTTATAACGCTGCAGATAAATCCTGTAATATCATAAGGAGTATGAGTTGCTATTTGACATATGACATATGTGGTACACTAGCGATGAAATATGCCAGTGGCACTAATAAATATATAGGAATTGCTAAGAAATATAGTCTTAAACTATATAATACCAATGCCAAAAACAAATTAGTAGCATTCATACCACTAAAATATGACTTTTTGAATTAAAAGAAAACTATAAGATTACTGATAAATGACAATACAAATGTAATGTTATATTCATCGTTATGGATACTTTCTGATTTAATCAACTTGTGGCATGGTTAACTGATGCATATAATGCTTAACATTTTTTTTATGTATGTATGCATATATGTGTGTATGTATGCATGGATATATATATGTGTGTGTATGTGTATGTATGTATATGTATATATATGTATATATATATATATATAGGTAGACCATTACAATAAATTTGATAACTATGAATGCCACTCACACTATAAGGGAGATAGACAGCAAGCATATTATTTTTAAGATGCATAACCATTATTGCTACACAAAAGATATATTAAAATAAAAGATTTTCCTTTACAATTTAAACAAAACCAAATAAT